>NW_027361738.1:45805000-45957500 GCF_039654945.1 Dendrobates tinctorius | reverse complement strand
ATGGATACTGTTGGGATAAGGGTTAGGGATGTTTTGGGGTTGGAGATAGAATTGGGAGGTTTCCATGTGTCTGATCTCAATTCCAGCCAGTTCAGCATTGAAAAAGTCAAATGGTGCTCCTTCCCTTCTGAGCTCTGCCATGCACCCAAACAGTGGTTTGCTCTCACATATGGGGTATCAGCGTACTCAGGACAAATTGCACAACAACTTTTGGGGTCCAATTTCTCCTGTTACCCTTGGGAAAATAAAAAAAATTGGGGGCGAAAATATCATTTTTGTGAAAAAGTGTTTATTTTTACGGTGCTACATTATAAACTTCTGTGAAGCACTTGGGGGTTCAAAGTGCTCACTACACATCTAGATAAGTTTCTTAGGGGGTCTACTTTCCAAAATGGTGTCACTTGTGGGGGGTTTCCACTGTTTAGGTACATCAGGGGCTCTCCAAACACGACATGGCGTCTGATCTCAATTCCAGCCAATCTTGCATTGAAAAGTCAAACGGCGCTCCTTCTCTTCTGAGCTATGCCATGCGCCCAAACAGTGGTTTACCTGCATGCTCAGGAAGAATTGTGCAACAACTTTTGCAGTCCAATTTCTCCTGTTATCCTTGGTAAAATAAAACATATTGGATCTGAAGTAATTTTTTGGTGAAAAAAAGTTATTTTTTTTTAATCATTCCAAAAATTCATGTGAAGCACCTGAAGGGTTAATAAACTTCTTGAATGTGGTTTTGAGCACCTTGAGGGGTGCACTTTTTAGAATGGTGTCACTTGGGTATTTTCAATCATTCAGACCCCTCAAACTCACTTCAAATGTGATGTGGTCTCTAAAAAAAAAAATGGTTTTGTAAAAAATAAGAAATCGTTGTTCAACTTTTAACTTCCTAAATAAAAAAATGTTGGTTCCAAAATTGTGCTGATGTAAAGTAGACATGTGGGAAATGTTACTTATGTATTTTGTGTGACATATTTCTCGGTTTAAAGACATGAAAATTCAAATTTGGAAAACTGCGAAATTTTAAAAACATCCGCCAAATTTCCGTTGTTTTTTTTTCCGCAAATAAACGCAAGTCATATCAAAGAAATTTTACCACTAACATGAAGTACAATGTCAGAATCACCGGGATACATGGAAGCGTTCCAGAGTTATTTCCTCATAAAGGGACAGTGGTCAGAATTGTACAAATTGGCCTGGTCATTAATGTGCAAACCACCCTGGGGGTAAAGAGGTTAAGTGGTGAAAAAAAGTTTTTGTTTTTTTTTTAAAAATAAATAAAAAAAATTGCATAATTTTCTGAGACTCTTATCGTCTGGACTTTTCAGGATCTGGGATTGGGTGAGAACTTATTTTTTGCACGCCGAGCTGACATTTGTATTGATACTATTTTGGTGTAGATACGATGTTTTGATTGCCAATGTTGTCGCAGCTAAAAAAAAACAAAAAAACACAATTCTGGCATTTTGACTTTTCTCGTTAGGCTGTTTACCGATTGGATTATTATATATTGATCGGGCAATTCTCAGTGTGTTTGTTTTTTTTTGTTTTATTTTGATTGTGGCGAACTGGGGTGACTAAACTTTTTTTTTTTTAATGGTTTTTAATATTTTTAAAAACATTTTTTTTTTTTTTTTTCTACTTCTGACTAGCTTCAATTTTTTCCATGGGAGATTGGAAGCTGTGATCATCCTATCGCCTGTGCCACTAATAGGAGGACTTCAGCCCTGCTTTGTGTAACTAAAAATGATCACTTCCTATGAGCAATAAAAAGTCACTGGATAGATTAACTAACATTTATTTTTATTGTTTTTTACAGATGCTGTGAGTTTTTTCTTTCACAAATTAAAAATGCCAGTCTGTTACGTTGAACATTGTAAAACTTGTTGGAAGCCTAACGATCCCTACAGCATGATGCATTCCTTTCCACGGAACAGACGTTTACTAAGGGAATGGCTTAGTCGCCTTCCAAACAAAAACCTAAATATTGACCAGACTCTGGAACGCATACTGTCCAGTAAGCAGGGGGTGTATCGGATATGTACCAAACATTTTACCGTGGACTGCTATTATGCTACAAATAGCTCTCGTAGATTGAAAAAAGGAGCCCTTCCCACAATTTTTCCACTGCCGCCATGTAAGGAAAGTGAAGATCAACCTGAATTAGATGATTCCGACCAAAGTAACGGACTTAAAAAACGGAAACCATCATCTTTCATTGAACACAGCTACGCGGTAACATCAGAGCCTATTACTATAAATATAGAACCGGATATAGCTTCTGAAGGACACATACAGACAGTAGTGGAAGAATACTTTACTGTGACAATTGAGTAATCTGATGAAATTACGTTGTGATTAACTAAGACTTCACCAAGCTCAAAAAGATCCTAAAAATCGACAAAATAAATTTCTGAACCATTCCATCATCTGTATGGTACACGTAACGAGCATATAGTGGTCGACCCTACCTGTTTTACCTGCATTGTAGCAACCTAGCCCAATTGTCGCCACTTGATTTGCCGGGTCCGTTTTCAGAAATATTGCGTCGCAATCATTCTAATAGTTCTAATCCATCGGATATGACAAAGCTTTGTTAGTTGAAGCATCTTGCGATACACGTAATGGAGAAAAGCTGCTGCCTTAAAAAGGAATTGATTCAAAAGTGCTAAGTGTTTTAATAGACATTAAAAATGTCACATTTGGGGTTTTATTTATGTATTTGTCGTTTGTACATGGTGCTTCTATCGGGGACTAATAATTTGCACATTACCTTCTACAGCTGCAAGAGAAAATGAACTCTCTTGGAATTTCCGTGTTGATTACTAATAAAATGTGATCGGAGTGTGTCAATAAGTACCGTATTTTTCGGACCATAAGATGCACTTTTTCCCCAAAAAACTTTGGGGGAAAACGGGGGTGCGTCTTATGGTCACAATATACTTAAAAATCCTGTGGCGGCGGTCCTGATGCAGCCTCCCTTCCCAGGCTGGTGTGGTGGGGCTCTGTGGTGTGGTGGTAGCGGGCTGTGCTTTGGGGCAGTGGCAGCGGCTCTCTGTGCTCCGTGGGGGGCTCCGCCGGCATTTCGTCAAAGCCCAGAGGCCCCCGCACATCCGTTGCTGCCATGTTGCGATGGCCTGCGGGAAGATGGCCCCTGGGCCGGAGGCAGCACATGCTCAGATTTCAGATCTCTTTTCTGAGATTTGAATCTGAGCATGCACCGGCCCAGCAGCGATGTTCCCGGAGGCCACCGCAACATGGCAGCAACAGATGTGCTGGGGCCTCCGGGCTTTGACGAAATTCCGGCGGAGATCCCCACGGAGCACAGAGAGCCACTGCCACCGCACCAGCTTGGGATGAGATTTCCCGGAGGCCACTGCACCAGCCTGGACCACGGAACGACCCCTGCGACCACTCCTCCACCTGTACCGATCCCTTCCCTGGTAAACTGAATTAGGACTGTAAAATGGACCCCCATTTGACACTATTTTTTTTTCCCCCCTATTTTCCTTCTAAAAAGTTGGGGTGCGCCTTATAGTCCAAAAAATACAGTATGTAGATTTATTAACTTTTAGTTGAACACACTTGGTAAACATCCACAGCACAGAAAAAAAGCATGAGAACCATTACTCCCTACAATTGTATTTCAGCCCATCAATATTCCTTGTGTGCACAACCCTTTACAGATCATGCCATGCTTCTGAAGAGGGCTCCGGACAGGACTCTGCCTTGATGTTTCCAAAAGACAAATCTTCAATCTTTTTTTAAAACTATAATTCAGTTAATTTACTCGTGTACATTGTTGCCATGGCCTCCTGACCTTATATACTCCTGTAAAGTATTTTAATACCTTTTGAAGTTCCCTCAATTATTGTATTACATCCAGGTTCTGAGTCCGCAAAAATAGCCTTAAAAGAATTTGCCCTCTTCTTTTTCATCCATGCATAGTTGTCTGGTTGTGCTTTATGTCCTCAGTCTATAAAACAATGTGGAGCATCAAGCTGTTTCTACCAAACTTGAGCCTGGGCACAATGTATTTGCCTAGCTGAAGTTTAAAGGGGTTTTTCAATACTTCATATTGAAGGCCTATCTATAGGATAGGTCATCAATATCAGATGGCTGGGGAGACACCTGGCACCCTCGCTGATCAGCTTTATCTTGTTGCCGGCCATATGCGTTCAATTGTGTAGCAGAGCTACACAGCTTAACCAGCTTATGTAGACAACTACTGCAGATCATCAGGGTCCTCTCTCCTTCTGTACTTGTGTGTCCCTTGTCTTTCACATGTTTATTATACTTGTCTATATTTCCCCTTTTCACATGTAAAGCGCCATGGAATAAATGGCGCTATATAAATGCATAATAGCACCTATACAGTTGATGGACCTTTGCAGTTTCGCTCTGCAAGTGTGACATTTGGCTGACATGACGAAACCTAAATGATTGGAGGGAGGGTCGAGTACCCATGCACCCATGTACCTTTCTTACAAAAACCATTTCAGTATCCAGGCTTTTTGTGCATATACAGTCACGGCCAAAAGTATTGACACTCCTGCAATTCTGTCAGATAATATTCAGTTTCTTCCTGAAAATGATTGCAAACACAAATTCTTTGGTATTATTATCTTCATTTAATTTGTCTTAAATGAAAAAACACAAAATAGAATGAAGCAAAAAGCAAAACATTGATCATTTCACACAAAACTCCAAAAATGGGCCGGACAAAAGTATTGGCACCCTCAGCCTAATACTTGATTGCACAACCTTTAGCCAAAATAACTGCGACCAACCGCTTCCGGTAACCATCAATGAGTTTCTTACAATGCTCTGCTGGAATTTTAGACCATTCTTCTTTGGCAAACTACTCCAGGTCCCTGATATTTGAAGGGTGCCTTCTCCAAACTGCCATTTTTAGATCTCTCCACAGGTGTTCTATGGGATTCAGGTCTGGACTCATTGCTGGCCACCTTAGAAGTCTCCAGTGCTTTCTCTCAAACCATTTTCTAGTGCTTTTTGAAGTGTGTTTTGGGTTATTGTCCTGCTGGAAGACCCATGACCTCTGAGGTAGACCCAGCTTTCTCATACTGGGCTCTAAATTATGCTGCAAAATTTGTTGGTAGTCTTCTGACTTCATATGCCATGCACACGGTCAAGCAGTCCAGTGCCAGAGGCAGCAAAGCAACCCCAAAACATCAGGGAACCTCCGCCATGTTTGACTGTAGGGACAGTGTACTTTTCTTTGAATGCCTCTTTTTTCTCCTATAAACTCTATGTTGATGCTTTTGCCCTAAAAGCTCTACTTTTGTCTCATCTGACCAGAGAACATTCTTCCAAAATGTTTTAGGCTTTTTCAGGTAAGTTTTGGCAAACTCCAGCCTGGCTTTTTTATGTCTCGGGGTAAGAAGTGGAGTCTTCCTGGCTCTCCTACCATACAGTCCCTTTTCATTCAGATGCCGACGGATAGTACGGGTTGACACCGTTGTACCCTCGGACTGCAGGGCAGCTTGAACTTGTTTGGATGTTAGTGGAGGTTCTTTATCCAACATCCGCACAATCTTGCGTTGAAATCTCTTGTCAATTTTTCTTTTCCGGCCACATCTAGGGAGGTTAGCCACAGTGCCATGGGCTTTAAACTTCTTGATGACACTGCGCACGGTAGACACAGGAACATTCAGGTCTTTGGAGATGGACTTGTAGCCTTGAGATTGCTCATGCTTCCTCACAATTTGGTTTCTCAAGTCCTCAGACAGTTCTTTGGTCTTCTTTCTTTTCTCCATGCTCAATGTGGTACACACAAGGACACAGGACAGAGGTTGAGTCAACTTTAATCCATGTTAACTGGCTGCAAGTGTGATTTAGTTATTGCCAACACCTGTTAGGTGCCACAGGTAAGTTACAGGTGCTGTTAAATACACAAATTAGAGAAGCATCACATGATTTTTCGAACAGTGCCAATACTTTTGTCCACCCTCTTTGTTAAGTTTGGTGTGGAATTATATCCAATTTGGCTTTAGGACAATTCTTTTTGTGTTTTTTCATTTAAGACAAATTAAATGAAGATAATAATACCAAAGAATTTGTGTTTGCAATCATTTTCAGGAAGAAACTGAGTATTATCTGACAGAATTGCACGGGTGTCAATACTTTTGGCCATGACTGTATTTCATGGTCTAAGAACTGATGTGGGACACTCGCATTTCCATTCTCCTCTACTAGTTGAAGGGAATTTCTGCCAATTTGCTGTTAGAGAAGTGATTCATGCATAGGTTCACTTTTTTATCTGCACTTTGTGCTCATAAAACAGATTACCAGTGTATGTCTGGGTTATTACTTTGGGTTTGTGAAATAATCATATTTTATTAGGAATCGGTACAGAAATATGGGGATTAAAAGTTCACTGTTTTATTGCAACTGGCTGACAGTAATTTAAATGGTAAAGCACAGCCTAGGATCCCCTGCCACGTTTCACCACAGCTCCTGCTTCATCAGCGGTAGAGGGAGTTGAACCTTGATGGGTCAAAGTATTTTGGCTAACAACCGTTAAAAGTATTTAATTTATAATGGACATGATTGATGAAATGCTCCGTTTAGTTTATGAACAAGATTTTGAAACTGGTATTGTTTAATTTCCAGAGTGCTATTATGACTTGTGCTCATAGCTAGGGATGAGCGAGCATACTCGTGAGGATTCGGTACTCGCCGATTAATGCGTTACTCGAATCCTCGCGAATATTTCACTACTCGCCTCGCAATATTCTCAACAGCACGGCACAGTCCCCGCACAGCCCACCACAGTCCCACACAGCCCAGTACAGTTCCGCACAGTACCTGCAAAGCCCTGCACAGTCTGCCACAGTACCTGCAAAGCCCTGCACAGTCCCTGACAGTACAGGCCGGCACAGGCTGGAACAGTCCCGCATAGCCTGGCACAGTCCCCGCCCAGTCCATCAGTCCCCGCCCATTAATCGCATTTCCCATAGACTTACATTGGACTCGTTACGAGGAGGTACTTGTAACGAGTACAGCGAGTCCGAATACTACAGTACTCGCTCATCCCTACACATAGCCGTTGTAATCATTTATTATTCATGAAGATTCAGCTAAACCTGCAGATTGTCTAAGTCTAGTTTCACACTAGCGTTTCAATGACCTGCGTCTGTCTGCGCATGGCCGCCGCTAAGCTCCACCCTCCAATGGGCGCATGACGCTGCATGCGACCTGCGTACCCTATCTTTAGCATTGGTTATGCAGGCCGTGCGCAGGTATGCGTTTGCCGGCGCATGCGTCCTTTTGGCGCAGGTCGGCGTGCCGGCAAAAGCATACCTGCGCACGGCCTTCGTACACAATGCTAAAGATAGGGTACGCAGGTCGCATGCAGCGTCATGTGCCCATAGGCAGAGTGGCTGGGAGGAGGCGTGTCCGGGGGCGGAGCTTAGCGGCGGCCGTGCACAGACTGACGCAGGTCAATGAAGCGCTAATGTGAAACTAGCATAACGTATATGGGCTCCTCACGTCTCTGCCCCGACAAATGGTTTTAAAGGATCCGGCCTAATGTTTTTTTTTTTTTTTTTTTTTTTTTACACAAGCCACTGACAGAGGAGTCTGGCAGCCACATTTTTTATAGAGAACACAGGAGTGCTCTGCACGGGGGGGGTGGGAGGGTTGGGAAAGATGGCTGTCAATCGAAGGATCATTTGGTCCACAATCGTGGACGAAAGTGTTGGCATCCTTGAAATTGTTCCAAAAAATTGAATATTTCTCTGCCAAAATTATTGCAGCTGTTTGGCACTGGGTACTACATTGCAACCTAAAATCTTTTAATCTTTAAATTTCTTGATGCCTTGCACACAGTCAAGGCATCCAGTGCCAAAGACAGCAAAACAATCCCAACACATCTTTGAACCGCCACCATATTTGACTGTGGGTACTGTTTTTTTTTTTTTTTAAGGCATCATTACAATTATGGTAAACAGTACCATGATGTGTTTTACCATATAACCCTCTTGGTCTCATCTATTCACAATATGCTTTTCCAAAAGGATTTTGGCTTACGCTCGTACATTTTGGCAAACTGCCATCTTGCCTTTTTATGTCTGTGTCAGCAGTAAGTCATCTTGGGTCTCCTGCCATAGCATTTCATTCAACTGTTGACTGTTTGCACTGACATTGCACCTTGAGCCTTCAAGACTGCTTGAGTTTCTTTGGAACTTGATTGGGGCTGCTTATCCACCATCTGGACTATCCAGCATTGCAACTTTTCTTCAATTTTTCTCTGCTGTTCACTATGTTTCGCTATAGTGCCACGGGTTGTAAACATCCTGATTATGTTGTGTACTGTGGACAGAGGAACATCAAGATCTCTGGAGATGGACTTGTAACCTTGAGAATGTTGATATTTTTCAACAATTTTGGCTCTCAAGTCCTCAGACTCTTCTTTCTGTTCTCCAGGCTTAGTGTGGCGCACACAATGCAAAAGATTGAGTCAACGTCTCCCCTTTTATCTGGTTTTAGGTGTCATTTTCATATTGCCCACGCTTGTTACTTGCCACAGGTGAGTTTGAACCAACATCACATGCTTGAAATAAAGTTGTTTACACACAATTTTGGAGTGGTAAAAATTTTCTTGTCCCATTTTTGGGAGTTTTTTGTGAAATTATGTCCAGTTTGCCTTTTTTTTGTGTACCAATACTCACAAAGGAAATAAGACTATATCAAAACATGTGTAATTCCAAAAATTTTCTGGGAGAAATGCTTCATTTTCTGAAGCAATTTGAAGGGTGCCAACACTTTTGGCCATGACAGTGTGGAGGGCTTAATGTTCTGTCCAATTTTTTTTTAATCAATTGATTTAAAAGTGTACACAGTGATAGGAAGCAAAGTAGCAGAGTAGTAAGGACACGTTCAGTATTTTACATCAGTATTTGGATGACAAAAACTGGGAGTGGGTGAAGAATGCAGAAGTGGTGACGTGTTTCTATTATACTTTTCCTCTGATTGCTCCAACATGATATTGTCTTACAAATACTGAGCGTGTGAACGTGACCTAAGGAAGGGTCCTCGTACCTTGACTGCAAAATAACAAAAATTGATGGCATCCTTTTTGTTTTGGTTTGAGCGCTGTTGCAACAATGTATACAGGAATGGAAATTTTTTTTATGCATCCTCTTTACAAGAACGAAAGAAGAAAATAAAATATTTTTGTTTACAGGAAAATTTGATAAGAGAAGACTGGAAAACGCGTGAATTATGTAATTATATATTTTTTTTCATGTAATCATGATATTTTTGTTGGGTATACATAATTTTATTTTCAAGATTTTAAAAAAAAAATTATCCTCTAGCAAACAAAATTAAAAAAATAAAGTTGTGGTTTATGTTGTAGTTATACACAGTTGACCATTGATGTTGAATAAAGAATGATTAGATAATATTTCTGGGTCATTTTGAGAAAACTGCAATTCTGTGTGTTCATTCGCTCTTCTTTGTATTTCTACTAAAAAAATCAACTCGGCTAGAGCGGAAAGATGCAGCTGGCAGACGGCCTTTATCGACAGCTCGACGGCCTTTATCGACAGCTCAGCTGCAGAAGCATAATAGGACTTTTAGGTTGCAGGGTTTTGTTTGAGGTGACGTCCTAAGGGCAGGGTCTCCTGACTGTAGAGTCTCGTATCTGAAAGAATCGGGTCGGTTATGCTATTGACACTCTGATAAAACATTGCTCCAAGTTTGATCAGAGTGTCAACGTAGTGAGATTGATTCTCTATGATGACCGCGTCGGAGCACACTCTGAAGAGAAGCCGTAGAAGAAAATTTCTGCATTCTGGGTCCACGGAAATTGGACTACTCAGATGTCATTAGAGTGTAGTCGGATGTTTTCCACGCATCTGAAAGACACAAGAACAATTGAATGGTGGAAGCTGGCATGTCAGCCACCTCAGGGAACAACGGAATCCCACTTCGTAGGGCAGCAAAATCCAGCCACCAGACAGACGCCATGGACTGCCATGTCAAGTGACCCAACTGCACCCCTACTGGCTACACCTGGGGAAAATGCACTGCCTAACTCCCCGATCAGGGGCACTGCGGTTGCATAGGGTGTGACCAGGCCCATACAGAAGTGGGGGGAGCCGACCCCAGTACCTATTTCAGCTGGATGTACTTTGAACATGCACATCCAGCTGAAGTGTATTGCAGCGCACAGACCTTGCGGTTCACTGCTCTGCAATACACACTGCAAGCCAATTGGAGGCAGACTACGTACCAGGCATTGGCGTCACATGGCAGTGATGTCATGCAACGCCATAGAAGGCACGACGATGTTTGCTGCTGGCCTCTCCGCTGGCTACAAAAGGATACAGTACATTTTGTGTTTGGAGTAAGGTGTGAATTTATTTTCTATGCGGAGGCAGAATGCGAATATGTATACCAGGAAGGAGCCCAGGATGGGGGACGTGTCTACCAGGTTGTGGGTCAAATATGCCAAAAAGGGGCCTAAGATGGGGGACAAATGTACCACGAAGGGGCCCAGGGTGACATGTATACCAAGATGGGGGTCATATATACCATTAAAGGACCCTTATCACTAACAACCCATCCAATCCACACAGGCAAATCAAAGCATAGATGTTCATAACTTAAGTGTAATTAGAAATGACACAAGCAAAAAGTATTGAACACACGTACTGAAATTTAATACTTTGTATATAAGCCTTTGTTGGTGATGACAGCTTCAAGATGCCTACTGTATGGAGAAACTAGTCGCAGGCATTGCTCAGGTGTGATTTGGCCCAATCTTTCACACAAACACTCGACACCCTTAAGGTTCTGTTGGCTCCTTCTATGATCTGTGAATTTTAGTTGTTTCCACAAAATTTTCTATTGAATTCAGGTCAGGGCAATTCTAGCAGCTTTATTTTCTTTATCTGAAACCAATTCAAAGTTTTCTTGGCTGTGTTTTTGGGATCATTGTCTTGCTGAAATGTCCACCCTCGTTTTATCATCATTCTGGTAGATGGCAGCAGATTTATATCAAGAACGTCTCGGTACATTTGTCCATTTATCCTTCAATCATATGAATTTTTCCAGTGCTGAATGCTGAAAAACAGTCCCACACCATGATGTGGGAATTTCACTGTTGATATGCTGTCTTTTGGGTGATATGCAGTGCTTTTTGGCCTCTAAACATGGTGCGTATTATGGCATTCAAAGAATTCCATTTTGGTCTTATCTGATCAGACTGTATTCTCCCAGTATTTTACAGACTTGTGTAAATGTGCTTGAGCAAACTTTAAACTCTCCTGAACATGCTTTTTGTTCAGCGTGGTGAGCGTGCACACAGGCCATTGAGGTTGAGTGCATTACTTATTGTTTACTGCGAAACAATTATACTTGCTGATTCCAGGCCTCTCTGTAGCGCTCCACAGGTCGTCCTTGGCTATTGGACAACTTTTCTGATATTCTTTTCACTCCTCTATCAGAAATTTTGTGAGGAGCACCTGGTCGTGGCCGATTTATGGTCAAATTATGTTTTCCATTTCAGGATTATGGCCCCAACAGTGCTTACTGGAACCTTCAGTAGTTTAGAAATTCTTCTGTAACAAATGACATCAGTATGTTTTGCAAAAATAAGGTTGCAAAGGTCTTGAGACAGCTCACATAATAATCTTTATATAGCGCCAACATATTCCACAGCTCTTTACAATTCAAGAGTTCATATACAAGTCATAAGTAGCAACGTTAAAGATAATAAAATAATTAAAGCAAAGATAATGATCCTGCTCGTGAGAGCTTACAATCTACAGTCTAAAATAGAATCTACAATCTATTTTACCCATCATGAGATGCTTCTTGTGTGGCATCTTGGTAATGAGACACCTTCTTATAAGCCATCAGTTGAACCTGCTGATATTTTTCACTAAGTGGCAGGATTGCTTTTTAATTGCTGATAGATTTCATTCGGTGTCATGACTTTCCATGGCTTTTTACAACTCTCTTCATGTGGTCAATACTTTTTCCCAGTGTCTTTTCTCATTATTACACAGAATTTATGGTTTCATTTCTTTGCCTGTGAGGATTGGATGGCTAGATACTGAGATCTGGTGAGAGTTTCGTGGCAATAGCACCTTTCAAAATATATTTACTTAGGTAATTGGTGACGTGTTTAATACTTAATTCACCCTCTTTATATACCAGCAAGGGGTCCAGAATGGGTAATATATACACACCAGGAAGGGGCCCTGGATGGAGAAATAGTATACCAGGATCGGAGACATATTCCAGGAAGGGGATCAAGACGGGGGGACATTACTACATAATGAAGGAGGGGGCGAACACATATGTCCTTTATAGGATCTAACACACTACTAGGGCCCATACATCTGACCACATGCAGAGGGGAGTAGTACAAATTTCACACCGTGGCCCATCGGACTCTAGTTACGTCACTGGCTCCAATATACACTCCTGTACATAGTACTCTTTGTACCATGATTTCCATTGCGATCAATAAAGTCTATCTTATCGTAACATCTATTAATTTTAACAAATATCCAACTCAATTTTAAAAGGTTCCAAAGGTAATGAAAATGGGTTACAGTAGGTGAAGCTCAGTTTGGCTGGACAGCCAGGTCTAGGAAGACTTCTGGTGGTCCCAAACTTCCATTTAGGGATTATGGAGGCCACTGTGCTCTTAGGAACCTTGAGTACTGCAGAAATTCTTTTGTAACCTTGGCCAGATGTGTGCCTTGCAACAATTCTGTCTCTGAGCTCCTTGGCCAGTTCCTTTGACCTCATGATTCTCATTTGGTCTGACATGCACTGTCTTATGCAGACAGGTGTGTGCCTTTACAAATCAAGCCCTATCAGTTTAATTAAACACACCTGGACTCTAATGAAGGAGTAGAACCATCTCAAGGAGGATCACAAGGAAATGGGCAGCATGTGACTTAAATATGAGTGTCTGAGCAAAGGGTCTGAATACTTATGACCATGTGATATTTCAGTTTTTCTTTTTTAATACATTTGCAAAAATGTCTACATTTCTGTTTTTTCAGTCAATATGGGGTGCAGAGTGTCCATTAATGAGAAAAAATTAATCTTTTTTGAATTTACCATATGGCTGCAATGAAACAAATAGTGAAAAATGTAAAGGGCTCTGAATACTTTCCATACCCACTGTATGTAGGTTTTCTCAAATTTTTTTATGTAGTTACGGACAGACTCGATGATGTTGAGATCGGGATTCTGTGGGGACCATATCATCACTTCTAGGACTCCTTGTTCTTCTTTACACTGAAGATAGTTCTTAATGGCATTGTCTACCTGTTTAGGGTCTTGTCCGGCTACTAAATAAGTATAGAGCCAATCGGACACCTCCCTGATTGTATTACAAGATGGATAAGGCTCTGTCTTCATGTCTCAGCATTGAGGATACCCTTAATCCTGATAAAATTCCCTACTCCATTTAATGAAATGAAGCTTCATACTTGCAAGGACCCTTCACTGTGCTCCACTATAGCCTGCAGACCCTCATTATTCTACCGCTCTTCAGCCCTTCAGCGATCAAACTTTCACTTATCCGTCCAGAGCACCTGCTGCTCTTTTTTCTGCACCCCAGTTCCTATTCTTGTGCGCAGTTGAGTCACTTAGCCTTATATCTATGTTGAAATTATCGTATGTTTCTTGGATACAATTCTTCTGTGAAGACCACTTTTTGTCAGCATGGAAAGGAACACCGTTGAAATATATATATATTTTTTTATTCTCAATAAGTTGCCATACATTCTGGGAAAGTTGCTTTAGACTCACAGGAGTAAAGCATTTTTTTCTTCATTTTTACACTTTATAATTTTGATGAATTTCCATTTTAAATGATTTTCTTTTTGGAGTAGTCTAAAAATTGCAATAAATAAAAAATGGAGATTTTTTCAATAATTACTCTTTGGAGAAGTGTCTAAATACAAGCAAAATATTTAGAATTGAGAGTCCTCAGTGGTTGATACCTTTCAATGGCTAACTGAAAAGATGGTAACACATTGCAAGCTTTCGAGACTACTCAGGTCTCTTCATCAGGCATAGAATAAAGGAAAATCTGAAGAATTACATATTTATGCACAGCACAGAAAGAAAGAATGCAATAAATAAAACAAGTGCTAAACAGTTGTGGCTATAAATATTGGAACAGTTTATAGATAAGGAGTGTGAATGTTTTATAGTCTGGTAATGTGTTGTGATTCCCCCATAAGGTCTGAGGGGCAATTCCTTAATTGATATAAAAATACATATATCCATGCGACACATTCATTCCTGCACTGAGTGTGTCAAAGGTCGTCATGAGTTTGTACTCCCAGACCCTTCTGTCTTTCTGAGATTTGAAATTAATAAATTAACAATTTAATGTCCATCATGCTATGACCGGGGATACAAAAATGTTTTGCCACGAGTAGATCCATTCTTTTTTCTCTTATCGTGTGACGATGAGAATTCATCCTTGTTCTAAGCTTTTGCCCTGTCTCCCCCACATACAGACCTCCAGTTGGACATTTAGTACAAATAATTAAGTACACCACCTTAGATGTAATGCAGCTGAAAGTACCTGGGATCTCGTAGTCCTGATCTGAGTTGGGGATCTTTATCTTGTCCGTGGTCATTATAAATGAACAGGTTTTACATTTTTTCTGGTTGCAAGGAAAGGTTCCTGCAGCTGTTGGGGAGGACAGGAAGCTTCTGACAATGATGCTTCTTAAATTTGGGGTCTGCCTAAAACACAGTAGTGGGAACTCTGGAAAAACGGATTGTAATCGGGCATCTTTTTGTAGTAAAGCTTGTAATTTCCATGCAGCTCCCCTTAGCACCTCCAGATTTGGATTGTAGGTGACCACTAGAGGCACCCGGTTATTTTCATCTTTAGCTTTGTAATATAGGAGGTGATTCCTTGATATTCTGGTGGCTCTTGTAATTTGGTTTTCAATTGTTCTTGGGTGTTAGCCCTGATTCAAAAAGGTCTTTCTGAGGCGACCAAGGTGTTTGTCTCTATCCATGGGGGTGGAACATACAGTGGGGAAAAAAAGTATTTAGTCAGTCAGCAATAGTGCAAGTTCCACCACTTAAAAAGATGAGAGGCGTCTGTAATTTACATCATAGGTAGACCTCAACTATGGGAGACAAACTGAGAAAAAAAAATCCAGAAAATCACATTGTCTGTTTTTTTTTCATTTTATTTGCATATTATGGTGGAAAATAAGTATTTGGTCAGAAACAAGCAATCAAGATTTCTGGCTCTCACAGACCTGTAACTTCTTCTTTAAGAGTCTCCTCTTTCCTCCACTCATTACCTGTAGTAATGGCACCTGTTTAAACTTGTTATCAGTATAAAAAGACACCTGTGCACACCCTCAAACAGTCTGACTCCAAACTCCACTATGGTGAAGACCAAAGAGCTGTCAAAGGACACCAGAAACAAAATTGTAGCCCTGCACCAGGCTGGGAAGACTGAATCTGCAATAGCCAACCAGCTTGGAGTGAAGAAATCAACTGTGGGAGCAATAATTAGAAAATGGAAGACATACAAGACCACTGATAATCTCCCTCTATCTGGTGCTCCACGCAAAATCCCACCCCGTGGGGACAGAATGATCACAAGAACGGTGAGCAAAAATCCCAGAACCACGCGGGGGGACCTAGTGAATGAACTGCAGAGAGCTGGGACCAATGTAACAAGGCCTACCATAAGTAACACACTACGCCACCATGGACTCAGATCCTGCAGTGCCAGACGTGTCCCACTGCTTAAGCCTGTACATGTCCGGGCCCGTCTGAAGTTTGCTAGAGAGCATTTGGATGATCCAGAGGAGTTTTGGGAGAATGTCCTACGGTCTGATGAAACCAAACTGGAACTGTTTGGTAGAAACACAACTTGTCGTGTTTGGAGGAAAAAGAATACTGACTTGCATCCATCAAACACCATACCAACTGTAAAGCATGGTGGTGGAAACATCATGCTTTGGGGCTGTTTCTCTGCAAAGGGGCCAGGACGACTGATCCGGGTACATGAAAGAATGAATGGGGCCATGTATCGTGAGATTTTGAGTGCAAACCTCCTTCCATCAGCAAGGGCATTGAAGATGAAACGTGGCTGGGTCTTTCAACATGACAATGATCCAAAGCACACCACCAGGGCAACGAAGGAGTGGCTTCGTAAGAAGCATTTCAAGGTCCTGGAGTGGCCTAGCCAGTCTCCAGATCTCAACCCTATAGAAAACCTTTGGAGGGAGTTGAAAGTCCGTGTTGCCAAGCGAAAAGCCAAAAACATCACTGCTCTAGAGGAGATCTGCATGGAGGAATGGGCCAACATACCAACAACAGTGTGTGGCAACCTTGTGAAGACTTACAGAAAACGTTTGACCTCTGTCATTGCCAACAAAGGATATATCACAAAGTATTGAGATGAAATTTTGTTTCTGACCAAATACTTATTTTCCACCATAATATGCAAATAAAATGAAAAAAAAAAACAGACAATGTGATTTTCTGGATTTTTTTTCTCAGTTTGTCTCCCATAGTTGAGGTCTACCTATGATGTAAATTACAGACGCCTCTCATCTTTTTAAGTGGTGGAACTTGCACTATTGCTGACTGACTAAATACTTTTTTTCCCCACTGTATATGATTGTATCTGATGGCTTGGCTGTAGACAATGAAGTTTATGTGTTTTGGATGGAAATTGTCCCATTTAAGGTATGTTGTAAGGTCAATTGGCTTTCTGATACAGGGATGTCTCTATTTCATTGTTGTTGAGCTTAATGATGGTGTCCAAAAAGATAATTTCTGTTCTGGAGTAGTTGAGTGTTAAGTCGATGGTGGGATGAAATTGATTAAACTGTTCGCGGAACGTCTTTAGCTGTGGCTCAGACTCCGTCCAGATGATAACAATATCATCAAGGTAGCGGTAGTAGGCCAGAGGCCTGATGGGGCGTGAGGACAAAAAGTCACTTTCAAGCTTGTCCATGAAAAGATTTGCATACTGTGGAGCCATTTTCCTTCCCATAGCTGTGCCAGTCTCCTGTAGATATATCTTGTTGTCAAATTCTAAGTACGGTAATTGTTGGTGAGGATGAATTTTGTGAGTTTCTCCACAGAATCAGCATCATTCTTGGTGTTTTCCATGAAGACTTTGGAGGCAATTAATCCATCCTGGTGTGGGATATTAGAGTACAAAGATTCCACATCCATGGTGGCCAGGATGGTTCCTTCTGGAAGAGGACCTATTGCTGCTAGTTTAGTCAATAGGTCAGTTGTGTCCTGAATGAAGCTGGGTGTATCCTTTACCAGGGATTTAAGAACACCCTCTACCCATCCAGATACCTGCTCAGTAAGGGTGCCCACACATGAAATCATTGGCCTCCCTGGATTTCCAGATTTGTGGATTTTGAGAAGCATGTAGAATGTCCCCATTCTTCAGACCTTATGGGGGCATCGCAACACAGAACCAGACTATAAAGCATTCACACTCCTTATCTATTAACTGTTCCAATATTTGTGGCCACAACTGTTTATTACTCTCCCATAATGATAAATTTCTGCTTCATGTCACTTCTCTTATCTATTGCATTCTTTCTTTCTGTGTTGTGTTGTGCATAAATATGTGATTCATCGGATTTTGTATTAGTCAATGCCTGATTAGTCTCGAAAGCTTGCAATGTGTTACCATCTTTTCAAGTAGCCATTAAAAGGTATCAACCACTGAGGATGCTCAATTCTGAATATTTTTGTATCTACTGGCTAACATGGAACAAAAAGATATACACTCACTGGCCACTTTATTAGGTACACCATGCTAGTAACGGGTTGGACCCCTTTTGCCTTCAGAACTGCCTCAATTCTTCGTGGCAGAGATTCAACAAGGTGCTGGAAGCATTCCTCAGAGATTTTGGACCATATTGACATGATGGCATCACACAGTTGGCGCAGATTTGTCGGCTGCACATCCCTGATGCGAATCTCCCGTTCCACCACATCCCAAAGATGCTCTATTGGATTGAGATCTGGTGACTGAGGAGGCCATTTGAGTACAGTGAACTCATTGTCATGTTCAAGAAACCAATCTGAGATGATTCGAGCTTTATGACATGGCGCATTATCCTGCTGAAAGTAGCCATCAGATGTTGGGTACATTGTGGTCATAAAGGGATGGACATGGTCAGCAACAATACTCAGGTAGGCTGTGGCGTTGCAACGATGCTCAATTGGTACCAAGGGGCCCAAAGAGTGCCAAGAAAAAATTCCCCACACCATGACACCACCACCACCAGCCTGAACCGTTGATACAAGGCTGGATGGATCCATGCTTTCATGTTGTTTACGCCAAATTCTGACCCTACCATCCGAATGTCGCAGCAGAAATCGAGACTCATCAGACCAGGCAACGTTTTTCCAATCTTCTACTGTCCAATTTCGATGAGCTTGTGCAAATTGTAGCCTCAGTTTCCTGTTCTTAGCTGAGAGGAGTGGTACCCAGTGTGGTCTTCTGCTGCTGTAGCCCATCTGCCTCAAAGTTCGACGCACTGTGCGTTCAGAGATGCTCTTCTGCCTACCTTGGTTGTAACGGGTGGCAATTTGAGTCACTGTTGCCTTTCTATCAGCTCGAACCAGTCTGCCCATTCTCCTCTGACCTCTGGCATCAACATGGCATTTCCGGCCACAGAACTGCCGCTCACTGGATTTTTTTTCTTTTTCGGACCATTCTCTGTAAACCCTAGAGATGGTTGTGTGTGAAAATCCCAGTAGATCAGCAGTTTCTGAAATACTCAGACCAGCCCTTCTGGCACCAACAATCATGCCACGTTCAAAGGCACTCAAATCACCTTTCTTCCCCATACTGATGCTCGGTTTGAACTGCAGGAGATTGTCTTGACCATGTCTACATGCCTAAATGCACTGAGTTGCCGCCATGTGATTGGCTGATTAGAAATTAAGTCTTAACACACAGTTGGACAGGTGTACCTAATAAAGTGGCCAGTGAGTGTATATCCTTCCTGTATGTAAATACAAGCAGTGTTTCGGATGGATACCAGATATAAGATACCGTACTTGTAAAATCTCCACATTTTGAGTTTATGTATAATGTGCTATCTATTTATTATTAGTTAAGAACAGTCATGATACTGGCTGACTGAGGCTATGTGCCCACGATGCGATTTTTAAGCGTTTTTGCCGCGATTTTCGGCGCGAAAACGTTTAAAAATCTTGTACATGACGCCCCCCATGCATTCCTATGGGGGGCGTCACATGCTGTGCTAATGCTGCGCTTTTTTCCGCGGTGGAATCGCATCGCGGAAAAAATCGCAGCATGATCATTCTTTTGTGCGGAATCGCAAAGAATTGCCGCGATCCCGCACCCATAGGAATGCATGAGAATCGCTTAATTCCCGCATGTGGCTATGCTCACCATGCGGGAAGTTAAGCGTCTCATGTGCGGTTGGTACCCACGGTGTGGAGGAGAGGAGACCGTCCTCCAGGCCCTGGGTACCATACCCCTGTAAAAAAAAGAATAAAAAATAAAAAATCGGGGTATATTTACCTTCCGGCGTCCCGCGCTGCATTCCCGGCCTAAGCGTTCCCAGTAATGCCTTGCGGCAAGGCCCTGTGATGACGTGGTCTCGCGAGATCGCTATAGTAACGCGAGACCAACGTCATCACAGGTCTCGCAAGGCATCGCTGGGAACGCTGATGCCCGGGATGGCAGCGCGGGACGTCGGAAGGTAAATATACCCCGATTTTTTATTTTTTTATCATTGTTAACATTCTATCTTTTACTATTGATGCCGCATAGACAGCCTCAATAGTAAAAAGCTGCTCACACTTGTCAAACACTATGTTTGACGAGTGTGACCAACCTGTGAATCACTTTCCAAGCGATGCTTCAAATCCCTTGGAAAGTGCTTGAGAAAATCGCGGCAAAATCGCAGTGAAAAAAACGCGCGATTTCTGGGAAGGAGTCCGGTTTTCACTGTGCGTTTTAACACGCAACGTGGGCACATAGCCTAAATATTTATCAGTCTATTTGTACACAAACATGTGCTTAGCTTTCCATTGTTGTTCCACTAGATGGTGCTATAACTCCATTGATTTAGTGCTACTGTGCAGGACATAAATGATAAAAAATCAAGAGAAGCCTACAACCTATACAGGCAGCACACCAATAGCTGCTTGTCATTTGAAATTACTAAGATTTAACCCCTTCACCTCCTTGGGATTTTCCGGTTTTGCGTTTTCTTTTTTGCTCGCCTTCTTCCGAGCCATCACTTTTTTTATTATTGTTCCAGCAATATGACTGTAAGAGGGCTTGTTTTTTGTGGCACAAGTTGTACTTTTGAATAACACTATTGGTTTTACCAGATAATGTACTGGAAACCGGTAACAAAATTCCAAAAGCGTGGAAATTGCAAAAACATTTTTTACCATGTTCACTAAATGCTAAAGAGAGGCCTGGAGTCAGAACCAGAACCCTTATTGGAATTGCCCTAACTTCCATACTGTGATACTTGGGCGAGTAACGAGTAGTGGCGAGCACGTTCGCTCATCACCAGTCACCACCCCTGCCACCATATACACTATGATGTTCACCACCGACCCCCATAAATAGTATGATGTTCTAAACAGCTCTCATGTATACTAAGATGATCCCCACAACACACCATACATTATAATGGCATATAAACAACACCCCAAACAGTATGATATTCCCCACATCCCCCTATCCAGTATGGTCCCCACAACCCCCAGTATGATGACCTCCACAGCCCCATAGACAGTATGTTCTCCACAGGTACTCATATATACAGTGGGGCAAAAAAGTATTTAGTCAGTCAGCAATAGTGCAAGTTCCACCACTTAAAAAGATGAGAGGCGTCTGTAATTTACATCATAGGTAGACCTCAACTATGGGAGACAAACTGATAAAAAAAAATCCAGAAAATCACATTGTCTGTTTTTTTTTCATTTTATTTGCATATTATGGTGGAAAATAAGTATTTGGTCAGAAACAAAATTTCATCTCAATACTTTGTGATATTTCCTTTGTTGGCAATGACAGAGGTCAAACGTTTTCTGTAAGTCTTCACAAGGTTGCCACACACTGTTGTTGGTATGTTGGCCCATTCCTCCATGCAGATCTCCTCTAGAGCAGTGATGTTTTTGGCTTTTCGCTTGGCAACACGGACTTTCAACTCCCTCGAAAGGTTTTCTATAGGGTTGAGATCTGGAGACTGGCTAGGCCACTCCAGGACCTTGAAATGCTTCTTACGAAGCCACTCCTTCGTTGCCCTGGCGGTGTGCTTTGGATCATTGTCATGTTGAAAGACCCAGCCACGTTTCATCATCAATGCCCTTGCTGATGGAAGGAGGTTTGCACTCAAAATCTCATGATACATGGCCCCATTCATTCTTTCATGTACCCGGATCAGTCGTCCTGGCCCCTTTGCAGAGAAACAGCCCCAAAGCATGATGTTTCCACCACCATGCTTTACAGTAGGTATGGAGTTTGATGGATGCAACTCAGTATTCTTTTTCCTCCAAACACGACAAGTTGTGTTTCTACCAAACAGTTTCAGTTTGGTTTCATCAGACCATAGGACATTCTCCCAAAACTCCTCTGGATCATCCAAATGCTCTCTAGCAAACTTCAGACGGGTCCGGACATGTACAGGCTTAAGCAGTGGGACACGTCTGGCACTGCAGGATCTGAGTCCATGGTGGCGTAGTGTGTTACTTATGGTAGGCCTTGTTACATTGGTCCCAGCTCTCTGCAGTTCATTCACTAGGTCCCCCCGCGTGGTTCTGGGATTTTTGCTCACCGTTCTTGTGATCATTCTGACCCCACGGGGTGGGATTTTGCGTGGAGCACCAGATCGAGGGAGATTATCAGTGGTCTTGTATGTCTTCCATTTTCTAATTATTGCTCCCACAGTTGATTTCTTCACTCCAAGCTGGTTGGCTATTGCAGATTCAGTCTTCCCAGCCTGGTGCAGGGCTAAAATTTTGTTTCTGGTGTCCTTTGACAGCTCTTTGGTCTTCACCTTAGTGGAGTTTGGAGTCAGACTGTTTGAGGGTGTGCACAGGTGTCTTTTTATACTGATAACAAGTTTAAACAGGTGCCATTACTACAGGTAATGAGTGGAGGAAAGAGGAGACTCTTAAAGAAGAAGTTACAGGTCTGTGAGAGCCAGAAATCTTGATTGCTTGTTTCTGACCAAATACTTATTTTCCACCATAATATGCAAATAAAATGAAAAAAAAACAGACAATGTGATTTTCTGGATTTTTTTTTATCAGTTTGTCTCCCATAGTTGAGGTCTACCTATGATGTAAATTACAGACGCCTCTCATCTTTTTAAATGGTGGAACTTGCACTATTGCTGACTGACTAAATACTTTTTTGCCCCACTGTACTTCGCTGTCCCACATTCACAGCCCCTCATTTCATGACCCAAATGGACATCCCCTCATTTTATTGCCCCCGCACTGCCTCTCATTTCATGCACCCCTGCACAGCTCACAAGTATTTATATGTTTTTTGCACTTTTTATATTTTTCGGGGTGCAGTTGGGCCCAGATAGCTCTGTAAACTGTGGCCTCTGTTCACATAGGATGCATTATAGTTAGCACTGGGCAGCCCGCCATAGGGCGTCATTAATAGGCTGTAAGCCAGATGCTCTGCCTCCTTTGTGTGTGAACAGTGCCGCATACAGATTATATTTGTTTGCACTGGTGTACCAAATGGCCAATCCCTGATTGTAGGATGGCTGTCTTATCGGTATTACTGCACCTGTGTAGCCACCATCTATATTTGGGTCTGCTGCATCGTGTTAGTACATTTGACTTGAGTCCTAAACATATAAGCATCTCTGCCTGTTTTGTGATGTTTCATTTCTTGATCCCTGCACAGCGCCTCATATTATTCATCCCATCTGCACAACCCCTCAGTTTATTGCCCCATCTGCACAGCCCATTTTTCCCCCATCTGCATAGCCACTCTTTTTATTTTTCCCATCTGCACAGATCCTCGTTTTACCCCCTCTTCACAGTCCCTCAGCTGATTCTCCCATCTGCACAGCACCTAATTTTATTCCCTTATCTGCACAGACCGTCAGTTTATTCCCCCATCTGCACAGCTCCTCACCTCATTTTATTCTCCCCCATTAGCACAGCCCCTCACCTCATTTTATTTCCCCCATTGGTACAGCCACTCACCTAATTTTATTTCCACATCAGCACAGCCCTCACCTCATTTTATTGCACCCCCATCAGCACAGCCCCTCCACTAATTTTACCCCCATCTGCACAGCACCTCCCTCCATTTTATGCCCTTCTGCACAGTGATATAAAAATTAAAAAAAAGCTCATACTCACAGAATCCAGGCTCCCAGTCTATCGTCTCCTCCATGCAGCAGTGAACATTGGATGGCGCAATGACACTGCGCCGCGCCATCCAGAGTCCTCTGCGTGTGCATCTTCTCCAACAAAGAACAGTCCAAATGTGGCCTGTGTCTTGCTGGAGATCCTGGCGGAGCAGGAGAGATGACAGTTCCTCTGCTCGTGTCCCATGCGGCACACACAGCGCATGGAGGGAGCGGCGGTCGATGCACGGGACAGAGAGAGGGGTGAGTGGTGTCAGTGGCTGACATCGCTCACCTCCATGCCTGCACACCCCTTGGGTAGGCAGGAGGAAGCACTCTAGGCCGGTGCTTACCATCCCTACCACTCATCCTAACCAAGTGTGGTGTAATGTCACGTGTGACTGGATACACCGCCTCCAGCAGGGCGAATTTCTATAACACCCATGAACCTGGATACACTGCCTCCAACAGGGCGAATTTAAACAGAGTTAAGGGAAACACTTTGGAAGCTGTTACAATGGAAGGCCTTGCAATAGGGAAGGGGACGAGGAGACCTCCTGCACTCCCCTGAGTCAGTGTCCCTACACTCCTGACGATCCCTAGACAGGTTCCGCACCTGGCGACGAGCTGGATACCTCAAATCCCTAGCTCGCCCTGCACCTATCCCTTTCTAGTGAATTGGACGGTGCAGAAACTAATCCCACCACTGAACTAATACACACACAAGGAAAGTAATAAACAGGGAAAAACACCACTTAGCTTAGCTCTGTTACTATTGCTCCCAGCAACAGAGTACAACACCAAAGTTTAGCTTCACCCCTGAAGCTCGACACCTGAATTCAGCTTCCGCCAGGAGCTCCTCTCTATAGTTCCTTCCTTCACCAAACTTGGTTGGAAATGAGCAATATCACCAACAGTGAGTGAGACCACCTGCTACTCCTTTATAGGTAGGGAATCACACCTGCTTCATAATAACGTGCAATAACACTAGCGGCCACCGGGGGGCAACTAAACTAAAGTAACCAGAGCGCAATGACCCTAACGGCCACCGGGGGCAAAACTAGAACTAAAACAACCACAGTGTAATGACCCTAATGGCCACCGGGGCCAAAACTAACTTTAAGCAAACAGCTTAAAGGAAAAAAAAGGTTACTTGTGCAAAATCCGTCATAATCCAACCTGGATCATGACATGTGGGTTATGTCATGCTCTACCTGCCATCTGTGTGGAGTCTGTCACTATCTACCTGCCCACTGTGTATAGTGCAGGATTCTGTCACTCCCTACCTGCCCTCCATGTGTAATGCAGGGGTCTGTCACTATCTACATGCCCTGCATCTGTATTGGAGAGGTCTGTCACTCTCTACCTGCCTTCCATTTGTAGTGCGGGATCTGTAACTACCTTTCCTCCATATGTAGTTCGGAGTCTGGCACTCTCTATCAGCCCTCCATGTGTAGTGCGGGGTCTGTCATTCTCAACCTGCCCTCTGTGTACTGTGCAGTCTGTCACTCCCTACCTGCCCTCCATGTGTAGTGCGGGATCTGTCACTCTCTACCTACCCTCCATGTTTAGTGCAGCGGTCAGTCACGCTCTACCTGCCCTCCATGTGTAGTGCAGCAGTCTGTCACTCTCTACCTGCCCTCCATGTGTAGTGCAGGGTTTTTCACTTTCTACCTGCCTTCCTTGTGTAGTGCAGCGGTCTGTCACTCTCTACCTGCCCGCTATGTGTAGTGTGGGGTCTGTCACTCTCTACCTGCACTCTATGTGTACTGTGGGGCTCTGTCACTCTCTACCTGCCCTTCTTGTGTAGTGCAGCTGTCTGTCACTCCCTACCTGCCCTCCAAGTGTAGGTTGGGGTCTGTCACTCCCTACCTGCCGTTAATGTGTATTATGGGGTCTGCCATTCCCTTTCTGCCTTCCACGTGTAGTGCAGGAGTCTGTCACTTTCTACCTGCCCTCCTTGTGTAGTGCAGCGGTTTGTCACTCTCTACCTGCCCGCTATGTGTACTGCGGTGGTCTGTTACTTTCTACCTGCCCTCCATGTGTAGTGCGGCGGTCTGTCACTCCCTACCTGTCCTCCGTGTATAATGCGGTGGTCTGTCACTCCCTACCTGCCCTCCAAGTGTAGGTTGGGGTCTGTCACTCCCTACCTGCCGTTAATGTGTATTATGGGGTCTGCCATTCCCTTTCTGCCTTCCATGTGTAGTGCAGGGGTCTGTCACTATCTACCTGCCCTCCATGTATAGTGTGGGATCTGTCAGTCCTTACCTGACCCTCCATGTGTACTGCGGGGTTCTCTCACTCTCTACCTGCCCTCTGAGTAGTGCCAGGTCTGTCTCTCACTCTCTACCTGCCCTCTATATGTAGTGTGGGTTTTAACTCTTTACCTGCCCTCCATGTGAAATTTTCTCTATCTTCCTACACTTCCAGCAAGCATCGGACTGGAGTACCCTGGGCCTACCAAAGAAAATCATTCTTGGGGCCCACTTTGTAGCTACATAGAAATAAATACAATACCACCAATTGTACTGTTATACACGCTAATATCAGGGTATAATATAAGGTAGTACACTTCTTAATAATATAGTAGGGATTGGCACCCACATTTTGATACAAACTCAATGATAAATGTCTTCTGGTGCTTATTAACCATATAGAGTCTGCCTATGTGGCATGCATTGTGCAATATAGAGTCTGCCTATGGGGTTGCATTATACTATAGAGTGTGCTTATGGGGGCTGCTTTATACAATATATAATCTGCCTATAGAGGCCTATAGGGAGTGCATTACAGTATATAGAGTCTGCCTATGGGGAGTGCATTATACAATATAGAGACTGCTTATGGGTGGTGCATTAAACAATATGGCATCTGCCTATGTGGGGTGCATTATACTATATAGAATCTGCCTATGGGGGTGCATTATACAGTGTAGAGTCTGCCTGTGGGGGTGCATTATTCAATACAGAGTCTGCCTATGGGGAGTGCATTATTCCATACAGAGTCAGCCTGTGGGGCTGCATTATTCCATGCAGTCTGCCTATGGGGGTGCATTATTCCATACAGAGTCTGCCTATGGGGGGTGTATTATACTACAGTTGAAACTAGATAAATGCCTTAAAACATTCTCTCTCTCATTTGGGAAATAATTGTGCTAATCCTAATTGACCTAAAACAGGAAAAGTTTATTCTGATTTCATGTCAGATTTTGAGAAAAACATGCATATTATTATTAGTATTTATTTATATAGCACCATTGATTCCATGGTGCTGCACATGAGAAGGGGTTACATACAAATTACAGAGATCACTTACAGTAAACAAACTAACAATGACAGACTGATACAGAGGGGAGAGGACCCTGCCCTTTCGGGCTTACATTCTACAGGATGGGGGGGAGGAGACAGTAGGTTGGTGGGTTGCAGCAGTTCCAGTGTTGGTTGAGGTGATATTTCCGGTAGTGGTGAGGAGGTAGCGGGGTCATTGCAGGCTGTAGGCTTTCTTGAAGAGGTGGGTTTTTCAGGTTCCGTCTGAAGGATCCGAATGTGGTTGATAGTCGGACATGTTGGGGCACAGAATTCCAGAGGATAGGGGCTATTCGGGAGAAGTCTTGGAGGCGGTTGGGTGAGGAGCGAATAAGTGTGGAGGAGAGAAGAAGGTCTTGGGATGACTGTAGATGTAATTTTAAATAGTGTATGTAAACTTCTGGTTTCATACATACAGTATATGTGTGTCCCTATAGTTAGATTCCCTTTCTATGGTAGAAAGATAAATAGTTTTGGATGATTACCATTGTCCCTTCATTGTCTGCGCCGTTGCATCCAAATAACCTGTTCACAATATCAAAGTATGTCATTGGATGGGCAAGGGTTAAACAGTCAGTTCTGATGACATCACAAAGCACATAAACATCATAGACATCATATGACATCACAATTGGAATAGAATGAGCAAAGTGCAACACATGAGCCATCTTGTTTCATTAGAGTCTGACAGCTTGAAGGAAACAAGTCCAGGTAGGGAACTCTTCACTTATGACCTCACTCACAAATTGTATAGATAGCGGGTTAGAAGTGGGATTCAGAACTGCATCATTCACCTGAACATCTTATCAAAAAGTGCTATATCCTATGTCCTGTGATTGTTATAATGATTCTATGATTAAAAAAGGTATTGATCAGATTCTATGAAAATCGGGAGAAAACAGACCAAGCAGAAAATGGCATGCACACCAAATAAGTCTATGAGAAATCAATATATGAAAGAATACTTTATTTGGAAAAACAGGACACACAATTAGCGCCAATTAAAAAGGACAAAAAAAGTCCCAATAACACCTCTGCATGTAAATACCACATATAACCTAAACTGATTTAAAAGCCCCCTATACCTATTTAGGTTATATGTGGTATTTACATGCTGGGGTGTTATTGGGACATTTTTGTCCTTTTTAATTGGTTTTAACTGTGTGTCCTGTTTCCAAATAAAGTATTCTTTCATACACTGCGTGCAGAATTTTTAGGCAAGTTGTATTTGAGAGGATTCTTTTTATTATTGAACTATGTTCTCAATCAACCCAAAAGACTCATAAATATCAAAGCTTAATATTTTTGGAAGTTGGAGTGGTTTTTTTTAGATTTGGCTATCTTAGGAGGATATCTGTTTTTTCAGGTAACTATCTCTGTGCAGAATTATTAGGCAACTTAATAAAAACCAAATATATACCCATCTCGCTTGTTTATTTTCACCAGGTAAACCAATATAACAACACAAAATTTAGAAATAAACATTTCTGACATTCAAAAACAAAAAAAAAAAAATCAGTGACCTTTCTTTACGATGACACTCAAAAGCCTTCCATGCATAGATTCTGTCACTTGCTTGATCTGTTTGCGATCAACATTGCGTGCTGCAGCCACCACAGCCTCCCAGACAATGTTTCGAGAGGTGTAATGTTTTCCCTCCTTGTAGATCTCACATTTTATGAGGGACCACAGGTTCTCTATGGGGTTCAGATCAGGTGAACAAGGCGGCCACGTCATTATTTTTTCTTCTTTTAGACCTTTACTGGGCAGCCACGCTGTGGAGTATTTGGATGCATGTAATGGAGCATTGGCCTGCATGAAAATCATGTTTTTCTTGAACGATACCGACTTCTTCCTGTACCACTGCTTGAAGAAGGTGTCTTCCAGAAACTAGCAGTAGGTCTGGGAGTTGAGCTTCACTCCATCCTCAACCCGAAAAGGTCCCACAAGTTCATCTTTGATGATACCAGCCCTTACCAGTACCCCACCTCCACCTTGCTGGCATCTGAGTCAGAGTGGAGCTCTCTGCCCTTTACTGATCCAGCCTCGGGCCCGTCCATCTGGCCCATCAAGAGTCACTCTCATTTCATCAGTTCATAAAACCTTAGAAAAATCAGTCTTAAGATATTGCTTGGCCCATCTTGACGTTTTATCTTATGTTTCTTGTTCAAAGGTGGTCATTTTTCAGCCTTCCTTACCTTGGCCATGTCCCTGAGTGTGGCACACCTTGTGCTTTTTGATACTCCAGTAATATTGCAGCTCTGAAATATGGCAAAACTGGTGGCAAATGGCATCTTGAAGCTTGATTTTCCTCAATTCATGGGCAGTTATTTTGCGCCTTTTTTATCAACACGCTTCTTGCGACCCTGTTGACTATTTGCCATGAAACGCTTGACTGTTTGGTGATCGTGCTTCAAAAGTTTGGCAATTTCAAGACTGCTGCATCACTCTGCAAGACATCTCACAATTTTTGACTTTTCAAAGTCCATCAAATCTCTCTTCTGACCCATTTTGCCAAAGGAAAGGAAGTTGCCTAATAATTAAGCACACCTTATATAGGGTGTTGATGTCATTAGACCACATCCCTCCTCATTACAGAGATGCAAATCACCTGATTTACATAATTGGCAGTTGACTTTTAAGCCTATACAGCTTGCTAAGTAGGACAACATGTGTAAAAAGGATGATGTGATCAAAATACTCATTTGCCTAATACTTCTGCACACAGTGTATATTGATTTCTCATAGACTTATTTGGTGTGCATGCCATTTTCTGCTTGGTCTGTTCTCTCCCGATTTTCATGGATTATTCCATGCAACGTTTTTGCACCCTTTTATATGTTTATATTGGAAATTGACATTTTGACATTTTGGTGCACCCTATATCCTTTCACTTATTGCATTGACCAGATTCTAAGGAAAATCTGCACATTTGGGTTCTTTATTAAGCCAGTGTGAGCCCAGCTTAACAGGAGTTACGAATCTGGGCCACCTCTTCCCTAAATGAGGACTTGGTGGCAATCAACTCATGATTGTCACTGGTCTTGAAGACCTTCAGCATTCGGCTGGTTTTGCCCTCTATGACACCCAGGTGCTCTAATAAAAACATATAGAAAGGGGTGGGCCAGTGAGACAACTCCACTGGGTTCCATTTTAGGGCAGTTTTGCCATGAATGTGAAAACGTTATCATAACGAATTTAATTCCAGACTGCTACAGTTCTCCATTGTCAGCTCTCTTGGTCCTGTTGGATCAAGGGTGACCGGGAAGTGATGGTTTATCGTAATCAGGAATTGCAGTATGGCGTCCTCTGTTTTCCTTTAGTGCATTGAAAAGTAGGTGATACAGATTAGAACAAAAAGGTGCAAATGCTTAGGTTTTAATATGTGTCTTCACTCAATAAAAACTGAGGCTGGTGGGTATTTGCGGCCTGTGATTTTGTTTTATTAATTCTACTCTTGATGTTGGAAACTTGATACATAACACAACAGTGGCAGTTATTACGACAGGACACATGATGTCACAGGGCACATGACATCATAGATATCACAAAACATCACAGGGCAGATGACACCATAGATATCACATGACATCACAGGGCACATCACATCCTGCACATCACAATTGGTACAGAATGTATGAAGATATTATCCTGAACCACTGTGTGTTCCCAGAGGAAGCATCTTGAGGAAGACAAGTCCAAATAGGTAGCTACTCAATTAACGGTAAGACCCCATTCACACATTGTGTAGCGGTGGAGTGTTTGTGGTGAAGTTTAGAAATGCACCATTTACCCCTAAAACATCTCTCTCTTGTGTATTAGAATGATTTCTTAAATAGAATTGAACCCTCTTTTTTGTATTGATAGATGTGATGTCTCATCTAGTTCAGATGATCTGCTGTAATGAAGAACAGGACAGATGATGGCGGCGCAGCAAGAAGGCTGAGAAGAAACAACAGAGAACGTAGAAGCACGACGGAACCAGGAGGACCACAACTGGAACCACAGGATATCATGAGTAGAATTGAGTTAACGGCAGCTGCGGTAATAGAGTTGCAGACTCCGATCAGGCACAGATTAGAGTTGCATCAGTTTTCTTCAGGCATGGAAAGGGGGCAAAAAAGGTTTCTCCACCTTCTGCATTAGGTCAGTGTGTGAAAATCAGACACACTTAGATGTCATCCAAGTGGGGACCAATTTTTCATGGGCCTATAGACTTGCATTGCCAATTTTGATCTGACACTGGGGTCAAAAATCAGACTTTTCTCCAATTTTTTTTCCATGGAGCACTGGGTCCGAGCAAAAAAATCTGCCATTTGCACAGCCCCATAGAATATCATAGGTATGAATGTTATCCGTCAAAACCACAGATTGCAAACTCATTTACTTTACTCATTTAAATAGCGCCATTAATTCCACAGCGCTATGTATACATACTATATATAGAAATAAATTAAATATTTATAAATAAATACAGATATATTTACACATATATATTCACTCATATACATGCTCTCCGATTTTCATAGACTGACAAAATGGAGAAACTTTTTTTCCACCTCTCCACCTCCGAGACAAAATTATACCACTTTGATCAAAGCATGATCGGAGTCTGCAACTCTATCTTTAGTTAATTGTATGGCTGGGTATATTTATTTCTCTATCTATAGTTGGTTGTATGGCTGGGTATATTTATTTATCTATCTATAGTTGGTTGTATGGCCGGGTATATTTATTTATCTATCTATAGTTGGTTGTATGGCCGGGTATATTTATTTATCTATCTATAGTTGGTTGTATGGCCGGGTATATTTATTTATCTATCTATAGTTGGTTGTATGGCCGGGTATATTTATTTATCTATCTATAGTTGGTTGTATGGCCGGGTATATTTATTTATCTGTCTATAGTTGGTTGTATGGCCGGGTATATTTATTTATCTATCTATAGTTGGTTGTATGGCCGGGTATATTTATTTATCTATCTATAGTTGGTTGTATGGCCGGGTATATTTATTTATCTATCTATAGCTGGTTGTATGGCCGGGTATATTTATTTATCTATCTATAGTTGGTTGTATGGCTGGGTATATTTATTTATCTATCTATAGTTGGTTGTATGGCCGGGTATATTTATTTATCTATCTATAGTTGGTTGTATGGCCGGGTATATTTATTTATCTATCTATAGTTGGTTGTATGGCCGGGTATATTTATTTATCTATCTATAGCTGGTTGTATGGCCGGGTATATTTATTTATCTATCTATAGTTGGTTGTATGGCCGGGTATATTTATTTATCTATCTATAGTTGGTTGTATGGCCGGGTATATTTATTTATCTATCTATAGTTGGTTGTATGGCCGGGTATATTTATTTATCTATCTATAGTTGGTTGTATGGCCGGGTATATTTATTTATCTATCTATAGTTGGTTGTATGGCCGGGTATATTTATTTATCTATCTATAGCTGGTTGTATGGCCGGGTATATTTATTTATCTATCTATAGTTGGTTGTATGGCCGGGTATATTTATTTATCTATCTATAGTTGGTTGTATGGCCGGGTATATTTATTTATCTATCTATAGTTGGTTGTATGGCCGGGTATATTTATTTATCTATCTATAGTTGGTTGTATGGCCGGGTATATTTATTTATCTATCTATAGTTGGTTGTATGGCCGGGTATATTTATTTATCTATCTATAGCTGGTTGTATGGCCGGGTATATTTATTTATCTATCTATAGTTGGTTGTATGGCTGGGTATATTTATTTATATATCTATAGTTGGTTGTATGGCTGGGTATATTTATTTATCTATCTATAGCTGGTTGTATGGCCGGGTATATTTATTTATCTATCTATAGTTGGTTGTATGGCTGGGTATATTTATTTATCTATCTATAGTTGGTTGTATGGCCGGGTATATTTATTTATCTATCTATAGTTGGTTGTATGGCCGGGTATATTTATTTATCTATCTATAGTTGGTTGTATGGCCGGGTATATTTATTTATCTATCTATAGTTGGTTGTATGGCCGGGTATATTTATTTATCTATCTATAGTTGGTTGTATGGCCGGGTATATTTATTTATCTATCTATAGCTGGTTGTATGGCCGGGTATATTTATTTATCTATCTATAGTTGGTTGTATGGCCGGGTATATTTATTTATCTATCTATAGCTGGTTGTATGGCCGGGTATATTTATTTATCTATCTATAGTTGGTTGTATGGCCGGGTATATTTATTTATCTATCTATAGTTGGTTGTATGGCCGGGTATATTTATTTATCTATCTATAGTTGGTTGTATGGCTGGGTATATTTATTTATCTATCTATAGCTGGTTGTATGGCCGGGTATATTTATTTATCTGTCTATAGTTGGTTGTATGGCTGGGTATATTTATTTATCTATCTATAGTTGGTTGTATGGCCGGGTATATTTATTTATCTATCTATAGCTGGTTGTATGGCCAGGTATATTTATTTATCTATCTATAGTTGGTTGTATGGCCGGGTATATTTATTTATCTATCTATAGTTGGTTGTATGGCCGGGTATATTTATTTATCTATCTATAGTTGGTTGTATGGCTGGGTATATTTATTTATCTATCTATAGCTGGTTATATGGCCGGGTATATTTATTTATCTATCTATAGTTGGTTGTATGGCCGGGTATATTTATTTATCTATCTATAGTTGGTTGTATGGCCGGGTATATTTATTTATCTATCTATAGTTGGTTGTATTGCCGGGTATATTTATTTATCTGTCTACAGTTGGTTGTATGGCCGGGTATATTTATTTATCTGTCTATAGTTGGTTGTATGGCCGGGTATATTTATTTATCTGTCTATAGTTGGTTGTATGGCCGGGTATATTTATTTATCTGTCTATAGTTGGTTGTATGGCCGGGTATATTTATTTATCTATCTATAGTTGGTTGTATGGCCGGGTATATTTATTTATCTGTCTACAGTTGGTTGTATGGCCGGGTATATTTATTTATCTGTCTATAGTTGGTTGTATGGCCGGGTATATTTATTTATCTATCTATAGTTGGTTGTATTGCCGGGTATATTTATTTATCTGTCTACAGTTGGTTGTATGGCCGGGTATATTTATTTATCTGTCTATAGTTGGTTGTATGGCCGGGTATATTTATTTATCTGTCTATAGTTGGTTGTATGGCCGGGTATATTTATTTATCTGTCTATAGTTGGTTGTATGGCCGGGTATATTTATTTATCTGTCTATAGTTGGTTGTATGGCCGGGTATATTTATTTATCTATCTATAGTTGGTTGTATGGCCGGGTATATTTATTTATCTGTCTACAGTTGGTTGTATGGCCTGGCATTTTTTTGGACTATAAGACACACCTAACTAAGATGCTTATTAGTTAGGGTGTATATTGTTTATTAGAGCATAAGCTCCTTGGATCAGGGTGTATATTGTATATTAGAGTGTATGCTCTTAGCATCAGGGTTTGTATTGTTTATTAGACTGTAAGCTCCTTGGATCAGGGTGTATATTAGAGAGTAAGCTACTAGGAGCAGGGTGTATATTGTATATTAGAGAGTAAGCTCCTAGGAGCAGGGTGTATATTGTATATTAGAGTGTAAGCTCCTTGGATCAGGGTGTATATTGTATTGTGTAAGCTCCTAGGAGCAGGGTGTATATTGTATATTAGAGAGTAAGCTCCTAGGAGCAGGGTGTATATTGTATATTAGAGTGTAAGCTCCTAGGAGCAGGGTGTATATTGTATTTTAGAGTGTAAGCTCCTAGGAGCAGGGTGTATATTGTATTTTAGAGTGTAAGCTCCTAGGAGCAGGGTGTATATTGTATTTTAGAGTGTAAGCTCCGAGGAGCAGGGTGCATTTATCTTTTCCCTTCTATGTCGACTCTCCTGTGTTTATAATACATGCAGATATACAGCAATATGCAGCAGGACAGATGTGATCCAGGGAAATATCCGATCGCCACAACTGGGGTCAGGAAGGAATTTTTTCCCCCCCTGAGGCAGAACTCTCCGGGGGGTTTCTTCGCCTTCCTCTGGATCTTGTGGTCCAGTGGCTCTCAGCCGGTCCTCAATGCCCACAGCTAGTTCTGTGGTCTGTATAGAGACTGACCTGAGAGTCATTGTGATCATGGTTTAATTTCTGAAAGGGCCAGTAATATTTTTTATTACAGTGTTGCTTATTGCTATTCCAATAAAAAAATAATAAGAAAGAAAATAAAAAGTGTCATCGGAGTTTTTTTCTTTTCACTTTCTTTTTACACAGTTACTGTGATGGGAGTGATCATTACTACCCTCAGTACTCTACAAGTTGAACCAGGAGTTATGGGGGGCGCTATTTACAGAAGGCAGACCACATATCTCCACCCATTGTGGTATTGTAATGTCATCTCCTCTCCCAAGTTACATTAAAAGTGTTATGGAGGCAGTGCCCTAAAATAGTATATGTCCTACACAAAAAAAATACTCGATAGAAGATTGAAGACGGAGACACAGAGCAGCAGAATACAAGAGACACAAGCAGTGTCGGACTGGGGTGCCAAGGGCCCACTAGTAACCATCTCCAGGGCCCCACTTTTACAGCTACATGCAAATATGACATTATCCTCAATCACAAATTTATATAACAATGAACTGGGAAGATTGTTACATGAATAAGATGCTGCCTCTGTAAGTACAGAGTGAATAAAGGATATTTTGCCAAGAACTGCTATATATGAGGGTGGTGGCCCACTGATGCACAGTGACCCACCGGAGGATTTATCCTGTTCTCCTCTAGGCCAGTCCAAGCCTGGGTATAATATGTGTAATATATGTAAATGTAATACTTTGTGTTTGTGGCGGAGATCTGCGCAGCTACATACTGCAGGGACAGACATAGTTAAAGCTTAGGACTGGCCCATAGTGGATGGGGACCCCCCCAGTAAAAGAGGACTACTTCCTGATAGTCAGATAGGGAAGTACAGTAACCAAGGTCATGTTGAAATTGCAGTGGGCGGGCACTTATCGTTCAAGGCAGTGGGAGGCCTTACTAGAATCTCTTGCGGACATTCCTGCAACATCCAGCGCCTAGGGTTCGGTACAGATACTGCCAAGAGTGCCTTATCCTCTAGTATACAGAGGAAGCGGATGTGAAACTGTGTGAAGAGAAGGTAACGGATGCCCGGTGCACTGAGGAACTGGACAGGAAATCCCTGGAAAACCAGTTAACATGAGGATAGTCCAGGAGGAACGGAGAGCGATGCTGGAGACATACTGTACTAAAGAAACAAAGAATATGAAGTGTTGTGCCAGAAACTGCATGTTACAGTCTGATGAACATAAACTGCCCAATAAATGTTTGCTTGTTACAATGAACTGTGTGTTCTCCGAGTTATGTGTGTCGTCTCCTGAGAAGGGAGATCTGGGGAAAGCGGAGGTCTGCAGTCTACAGGTGAATGTGATGCACCCCACACATGCCAGTAAGTTGGGACTGTGACCAGGGCCGGTTTTAGACAAAGTGTGGCCTTGGGCAAAAGTTTAAAGTGGGGCCCTAAATGCTCACATATTGCACCATCACACAGGCACATTTCTATTGTATTTACATGCGCAGAGTTCAGGCCGTTAAATGAGCGTGATCAACAATATTGAAGTCGTTCAACGCTTGTTTCCTGGCCTCTTTACTCAGGCTGGGGAAGAATGATGGGGGCAGATGCAGAAATCTACAAGTCATTAACCCTCATCCACTTTCAGACTCCCTACACTCATCGCTGTCCCTACTCTCTTTTTCATGTGCTGATCTGGCTGTACATCACTACAATGACATGACACTCTCAGAACCACCCTGGACCAAGTAGCACCCCTCACCCTCAGAACCTCCAAACACAGAGTATAACAGCCCTGGCTCACATTGCAATCTCGTTTTCTCCAGCGATGCTCTAGAAGTACCGCACGCCTATGGAAGAAAACTCGATCACCAGACAACTTTATCCACTACAAATTCATGTTACGGACCTATAACGCTGCTCTTCCCCTCGCCAAACAGACTTCACCAACCTCATCTCCTCACTGTCTAACAACCCCCAAAAAATTGACACCTTTCACTCCCTCCTCAGTCCAAAAACACAGGCCCCTATCACAGACATCTGTGCTGATGAACTGACCTCCCACTTTATAGAGAAAATAGAGAATATCTGTCAGGAAATCAGCTCCCAGCAATCAAGTGCCACAACTCAAATCCCTCCCCACATTTGATCCCATCACAGAAGAAGTCTCCAGGCTCCTCTCTTCTTCTTGTCTGACATATCCTCCAGTCTCTCTCTCCTGTCGTCACTACCCATCTAACTATAATCTTCATTTTCTCCCTCTCTTCTAGTATTTTCCCCTCCTCCTTCAAACACTATCATTACTCCATTATTAGAAAAACCCTCTCTCAACCCATCCTGCACAAATAACTGCAGACCAGTCTCCAACCTCCCATTCATCTCGAAACTCTTGGAGCGCCTGGTCCACTCGTGCCTTACCCGTTACCTTTCCACTCACTCACTCCTAGATCCATCACAGTCCGGCTTCCGCCCCCTACATTCTAAAGAAACTGCACTCTAAGTGACTAACGACCTTCTGATAGCAAAACGTAACAGTGACCACTCTCTGCTCATTCTTCTTGACTTCTCTGCAGCTTTCAACACTGTTGACCACCATCTCCCACTCTCTATGCTCCAGTCAAAAGGCATAGAGGACACTGCTCTCTCCTGGTTCTCCTCCTATCTGTCTGACTGCTCCTTCAGTTTTTCGGTCGCTGGCTCCATTTCCTTTCCTCTTCCTCTAACTGTTGGGGTCTCTCAGGGCTCAATTCTTGGCCAACTTCTCTTCTCTCTCTACACAGCCCCAGTTGGACAGACCATCAGCAGATTTGGCTTTCAGTACCATCTTTATGCTGATGACACTCAACTATACACATCATTCCCCGACCTTACGCCCCCCGGCCATACTACTGAACACCAGTGACTGTCTGCCCGCAGTCTCCAACATCATGTCAGGTCTCTATCTGAAACTCAACCTTTCCAAAACTGAACTTCTTCTGCTTCCGCCATCCACTAACCTCCCCTAAATCTGACATCTCCCTCTCTGTGGGTGGCACCACAATAACGCCCCAGCAGCAGACAGCACTGTCTGGGTGTTACGTTTGACACCAATCTTTTCTTCACCTCCCATATACAATCTCTTGCCGCTTACACTTAAAGAACATCTCTAGAATCCACCCTTTTCTCACCATTGAAACAACGAAGACCCTCACTGTCGCCTTGATCCACTCCCGCCTGGACTACTGTAATGCTCTATTAACTGACCTCCCCCTCACTCGACTTTCCCCTCACCAGTCCATCCTTAATGCAGCAGCCAGGGTCATACATCTGTTAAATCAGTATTCAGACGCGTCCACTCTTTGCTAGTCATTGCACTGACTGCCCATTCGTTATAGGATCCAATTCAAACTGCTTGTTCTCACACACAGTGAGACACCCCGCTACATCTCCTCCCTAATTTCTGTTTATCGGCCTACCCACTCATTACACACTGCAAGTGACTTTCGACTAACCTCTGCACTAATCTGCACCTCCCACTCCCAGCTCCAAGACTTCTCCCGGGTCGCATCAATCCTATGGAATGCTCTACACCAGGTACTTTGGACTATCCACAACTTACACAGATTTAGGCACTACCTAAAAACACTTCTGTTTAGGGCAGCCTATCACATTCCCTAATCGAAGTGAGTGTGTGTGCACCAAAAAAACTGTCTGGTGACTATCTCATGCAGTCTTTATCTATCTCCCACTCTGTCAAGATGGCTGGACCATCAATGTAAATCACCCCTGTACCTTGTCTTCCCCCACCTCATTGTAGAGTGTAAGCTCTCACGAGCATGGTTGTCTTATTTTGCTTTAATTATTGTATTATTTTTAATGTTGAAACTTATGACTTCTGTATGAACTGTTAAATTGTTAAGCATTGCGGAATATGTTGGCGCTATACAAATAAAGACTATTATTATGTATTTACATAGTCCTTGATACAGTATAATGCAGGTTCTATAAAGTACACAGTTTAATCCACTGACCTTGGCTCTTGATAGAGTATAATGCAGCCCCCCTCAGAGTATAATGCAGCCACCTTCATAGAGAATAATGCAGCCCCCATAGAGTACAATGCAGCCCCCCTCATAGAGTATAATGCAGCCCCATACACAGTATAATGTATCCCCCCATCATAGTGCATAATGTAGCTCCCTCATAGAGGATAATGTAGCCCCTTCAGAGTATAATGCAGCCCCCCACACAGTATAATTCAGCTCCCACTCACACAGTATAGTGCAGCCCCCCATGCACAGTATGCAGTGGGTATGTTAAGTATTCAGACCCCTTTATATTTTTCACTCTTTGTTTCCTTGCAGCCATTTGGTAAATTCAAAAAAAGTTCATTTTGTTCTCAGTAATGTACACTCTGCACCCCATCTTGACTGAATAAAAACAGAAATGTAGAAATTTTTGCAAATTTATAAAAAAAATAAAAACTGAAATATCACATGGTCATAAGTATTCACACCAGTGGCGTAGCTAGGGGTTCAGCTAAGGAGGGGTCAAACATCTGAGTGGGAACCTAACAGGAGGACATATCATTCGTGCAACCTGCGTGGCCGCACATGGGTGCAAGAAGTAATGGGGCCCATTTCTGCCTCCAAAAAGGTGCAATTTTGCAATTTTAGGAGCTCTTGGGCTGCAAAGGGATCATATATTGGTCTTGCACAGGGGCCCTTTCTGTCTGTGTCTGCCTGTGGCCCCTAACCAGGTAATCCTGACTAACTAAGGTGGTATAGGGGAACCTCAGGAAATGTCTGCCCTGTTATTGAAAATAAAAGTCTATACACAGACCAGCACTGATATTACCACATTATGATGACATATAGTGGTAGACACCAGCCCTGCAGGACATATAGTGATTACTGCACAGTTATAGATGGTGACTTACAGATGACATTCTTTCTGGTGCCAGGAGACCCGCTCCTGTAAACTGGGAAAACAGTTTTAGTAGGCCATCCTCCACGTCTCTTCTGACACCACCACTAGATCACCAGGGTAATCATGGTCCGTGATGCAACAGCCACTAAACTTTTTTGCAAGATTGTTTATGATGGCCGTAAAAAAAATATTTACACAGTAGGTTGATGTGTACCCCCAGGGGGAAATGTTTGTCAGCCCATACACTTGGTGCATGGGAACTACAAGTATACGAGACCCGCTCCTGTAAACTTGGAAAACATTTTGCAGAGACAATCCTCCACATTTCTTCCTTGGAGGATTGGAGTGTGTGCAAATTTTGGGTAGACCTTGTACTCACTTCATGGGCAAACTTTCGGTGACTTAAAAAAATTAGAATAACGGGAACTTTGGTTTCATGTGGCCATCCCATACGTGGCTTCAAAGACTTGTTGGGGTGCGTGTAACTTTGGTGCAGGGCAGGCCTTGCATTCAATGCATAAGCAAAACAGCATGGGAGTTCCAAATGAATACTGGGAACTATGGATGCATGTGGTCATCCATGACATCTCTTCAATGGGTTGTTGAGGTGCGTCAAAATTTTGGGCAGCCCTGCCACTCACTGTATACGCAATAAAAGTATAAGAGACCCAATGTTTAATAATGCGAACAACAAAGCATAGCCGGCCGATGGCTCTCTAAGAATAATGAGGGCCGACTGCTGGCCCTCTAAAAATAGACTTTGTGACTTTCAGGAGTCCCTCCTTCATAAATGAACCAGGAGTGTCTAATGTGTCACACGCCAAATGGCCAAAGAAGGTTGTAAACTGTTAAAATGACATTTCGCAGTGAATGTATGTGTCTTGGTTGAAAGTAATGCTAAAGTTGAAAAACGCATCAAAAACTCTACGTGTGAACATAGCCCAAGTGGTTGAGGAAAATTTTTGTTTTGGGTTAATTATTTTGCCTTATATAAAAGTCACTACCCTGGAAAGGATGTTCCTTAACATATTTCCCCGGAGAATCCATTTTGGTTTTGTTTTTGTATGTTTTCTGGTGCCCCTGTAAAAATAGCATAAGACTGACATTGTTCACAGCTGTGACCTGGGAGTCAGAAATGCTTCCAGGGGCATTCCCCATGATGTTCCCATGTCATTTGAGCACTGTTTTCATCATTTTCAGACGTTTTTGGACTTTAGGGCTCATACCCATATGTGAGAGAAAAAAAAAATAGCAGTCCAATTTCCGGACAGAAAAAACGGATGAGTGCCATGCGATTGTTATGCGAGTGTTATGTGAATGTAATGAGATTTCCATGCAATTTTTACACAGTACATCCGTATGACATGCGTACGCAATCCGTATGCAATGTGATTTTTACATGAGCTTTTAAATACTGCAGTTCTCTGTATGTAAAAGCTCATGTTAAAGTCGCATTGTAATGCACAACTGTAGAAGCAAGAAGTCCCAACTCACCCGTGATTGCATTGCACTGTCTTCAGGAACACGGACCCGCTGTGTCCAAGCGTAAACCATCCAGAGAAAAGAGAAATGTCCAGCTCGACTGATTCTGTGAAGATCAAATTTTATTCACACGAATTATTACATAGAGGATAAAATCTTCAGTACAATAAATGACAGAAATTGATATCAACGCGTTTCTGGAGACTAAGCTCCCTTAATCATGATATCCGGTACAAAAATGTGCTCCACTTTTATACTCAAATCCGGTGAGCACACCCGTAGAATGAATAATTAAAGTAATTAAGATAGAGTGTGGGCACAGAACACATTTCAATAGACAAATACAAGAACAATAGAATCACAAAACGAAGGTTACAAAGAATTTTTATACACACCACTAAAACATTAAAAAAATCATGAATATAATAAAAAGCTATAACAGCTGGAAACAGTTACTATCATTTAATGAGAATGGGTGGTCATGAGAACTCAAAAGAATAATTTTCATTTAGTTGACGCAGACAGTTATATGAACATGAGAAAAGCAGAAGACCCAAAAAAACACATATGGTGTAGAATTGTGATTAAAGGCCCCTTTACATTTAGCGATGTACCAGCACTCCTGACCACGATATGACCCGGTCAGGATCGCTGGTGCATCGCTAAATGGTCGCTAGTGAGCTGCCAAACAGGCAGATCTCACTAGCGATGCAGCAGCGGTTGGCGGTCGTACTCACCTTTCAGACGCAGCGAGGTGACCGTCTTCTGCCTGTGTCCATGGCTCGCTCGTCGGCGCCAGCAGGAAGCCGCCAACGAGAAATGGACCAGGCCGATCTCGCGCGATCAGCGATAGCCAGCGGGGGAGCCGGTCGGAGGTAAGTATCACATGTAGCGATATCGCTAGCAATATCGTTACCGTGTCACAAAATCGGTAACGCTTTAGCGATATCGCTAGTGATATCACTATGTGTAAAGCCCCCTTTAATTACAAGGGCTGCATGTTGCTGACAAATTTTATGTAGATTTTCTAAAGTGCGGGCAGTTAAATTTATTACAGAGTTTTTTTTAAAAATATGAAAGACACAACCTATGTTGAAAAAACTGGCTATTAAATTAGCGGAAAATTGTAAAATGATTTCCTATGATACTAATATGTGCACATAGAGACCAAAGAGGATCTCCATGTAATTATCACAAACAATTTAATGAGCATAAGAGGCCAAAAACATATACAGACTATAGTGTTTAATTATAATGAAATTCAGTAGACTATATATCGCTGACAATTAGACTGCATCGAATTAATGCCAGGTAATTAATAAAGTTATTCATGATTACTCTGAATATATTCATACAAATAAAAAGTTCAGCAATGTTTTCTATAGATTCTTCACAAATGTGAGAAGACGCAGCATAAGAGCCCAAGACACATACCAACTATGACGTATTATTGTGATTGAATTACATGGGCTACATATCGCTTATTGTCAGAGTATGTGGAGTTTCTGCAAAGTAATTGGTGAAATTGTTCAAAATTCCCCCAAATAAATTTATGTAAATGAGTATTCTCAACTATCTTGTCTATACATTTTTCCAAATATATCATATATTGGTGAGGCGCTGTATTGTCAAAATGAAAAATCGCACAAAAAATGTAATGGACATGACAGCCCAAAAAAACGCATGCAGGCTGTAATGTTTAATTATGACAAGATAGAGTGGGCTGTATGTCGCTGGCAATACAGGTGCACAAAATCTATGCCGGACAATCAATAAAGTTGCCCTAGACATATTTATTTGGATAAACTTTTCCACAAAGTTTTCTATAGATTTTTCACAGATATAATAAAGCATAACATAAAAGCCCAAGACACATACAAGCTGTAGCAAGTGACAGAGAGTGAATTACATGAGCTATATGTCACTAACTATCAAAATATGCAGAATTTCTACAAGATAATTAATGAAGTAGTTCAAAATTGCCCCAAATGAATTCGTTTGAATGAATTTTTGGCACCAATCTTATTTATAGATTTTTAGAAATAAGACGAGCGCTGCTTATCAAGTTAGAAAATTGCACATAATGCTTGGCAGTTATTGTCTTGCAGAGGAAGGAGGAGAAAAGAACCAAATGATGTGCTGCATTCAAAATTTCAAACAGATGGATTAATAGTTTAATTTAAGGGTATGTGCACACGCTGCGAATTGCAGTGCGGATTTGGCCCCGCGGATTTTGTAAAATCTGCAGGTAAATCTGCAGGTCAAAAGACCTGCGGTTTTACCTGCGGATTGTTCTGCGGTTTTTCATCTCCACAATGGAGGAGATGGCAAACCGCAGCGGAATCTGCAGAAAGAATTGACATGTCAATTCTTTCTGCGGTTTCAAAACCGCTGAAAAACCGCGCGGAAAAATCCGCACCGTCTCCACTGTGGTTTTTATTCCCATAGGGAATAATGGTACTGTACACCGCAGCAAAAACTGCTGCGGACCCGCAGAGGCCAAAACCGCTGCGGAACCGCAGCAGAATCCGCAGCGTGTGCACACACCCTAATAGAACAGCATCATGTCTTTTCTTTTATTCAATCCCAGAGGTACCCTGGTGTTCAATTTGAACATCCACCATGCCTCCCTACGTCTTAGAGTGGTTTCAGTGTCACCTCCTCTATTAGATTTAAAGATTTTTTCTATGGCATAAACTTTTAGAGATTCTAGATTGCCACAATGGCAATCTATAAAATGTTTGGAAGTTTGCGATATGTTTCTATCAGAACTCACATTTTCATATCATGGATGTGCTCTCGAATCCTAATTTTAAGTTGGCATTTAGTACTGCCAACATATTTGAGACAACAGGGAACACATTCCATGATATAGACCACATTAGAGGTGTTACAGTTCATGAAAGTTCTGATTGGAAACACATTTTGCCCACTGGAATCCATAAAGTTAGAACATTTCAAGGAAAATTTGCATGTTTTACAGATTTTAGTTCCACGCTTGAAAAAGAAGTAAATTTGTAGGATTAATTCTAGAGGGTTTCAGGCAGCTTGGTGAGAGTGTTTGACCTAATGAAGGCGCTCGCCTAGAAACTATCCTGCATCCTTCATTTAGGATTTTTTCAATATCAGGGTCTTCTCTCAGAATGCACAAATTGTTTAAAACAATTCTCCTAATTAAGGAAAACTAGTTCCTATACTGAAGAACCAGTGTAACAGAACCAGCACTACAGTATTGTTACCCGCTTTTTGTGTTGTATTGAAGTGTGATCTCCCCTCTACTATTTTCTCTGCTCGGTTCAAGCTCCATTTCGTGTAACCCCTTTTGCTTAATCTTTCTTTAATTTGGTTTACTTCCATTTTAAAATCTGCTTGCAAACACAGTTGCGTTTTGCCCTGATCATTTCACCCACAGGGATACTTCTTATGGTGTGCTTTGGGTGATGACTATTAGCGTGCAAGATGGTGTTGCCTGCAATAGTTTTTCTGTGTGTGGAGGTAACAACTATTTCTTCAGGTATACCCTTTTGGGTTAAATCATGAAAATTTATATTAGTCAAATTTTGACAAACAGTAAATTTGAGATTGAAAGGATTACAATTAAAGTAAGAAATTAGATTTTGTGCAGCAGACACGTCAGATCCCCATATTATGATGACATCGTCTATATATCAGGCATACCAAAAAATGTGGTCAGTCAAAGGGTTCTCAACATACAATTCCTCCCAACAGCTCATTACGAGATTGGCGAGAGAAGGGGAGTATTTAGCCCCCATAGACATGCCATTAATTTGCCTTTAGAAAACATTGTTGAAACAAAAATAGTTATTGGAAATAAGGAGGGAAACTACTTCACAAATGAAATTTTGGAAATCTAATAGGAAATTGCTATATTAATGTAAATGGAATTTCAATGCATGTGGAGCTACAGCATGGGGAATAGACGAGTAAAGAGAGACTACATCTGAAGTAATCCCAGAAAACTCCAATTTCCAAACAAAATTCTGCAAAACATTCAGCACATCTGAACTGTCTTTGAGGTAGCCCGGGATTCTCTGAACGAGAGGCTGGAGGAACAAGTCAAGCCATTCACCAAGCCTCTCACTCAGAGAGCCAATACCCGAGACTATGGGTCTCACAGAGGGGGATTAATACCCTTATGCATTTTAGGTAAAGCATACAGAATAGGGACTAAAGAGTTTTGTATCTTTAAATCTTCCATTTCCTTCTTACTAAAAAAAACCCAAATAAAAGCCTTCATCGATGATTTTGAAGGTACGTTCCTTCATAACCTCTGTAGGAATATCCAATAAATGTTCATAACGCTGTCCTGTAGCATAATTTCAACCCAGTCAGTATAATCTTCCTTATCCATTACAACTACAGATTTTTAATGACAAGGGTTTCATCATTTTTCAGCTGTTCAAAGGCAGTTACTGTTCAAAGGCAGGTACTGGATTGGCCCAGCAAAATCCACTTCACATTCTTCATTTTGTTCCCACATTCTATTTTTTTATGCATTGACAGCAAGGCCTGCTCTGCTACCAAGTCACATGCACCCAAATAAGCTTTTGAACCCAGGTACTGGATGGGCCCAGGAAAATCCACTTCATATTATTCATTTTGTACTCCCATTCTGTTTTCTTATGCACTGACTGCAAGGCCTGCCCTGCTACCAAGTCATATGCACCCCAATAAGCCTTTGAACCCACATACTGGATGGGCCCAGTAAAATCCACATGACATTATTCATTTTGTTCCCCCATTCTATTTTTTTATGCATTGACTGCAAGGCCTGCTCTGCTACCAAGTTACATGCACCCCAATAAGCTTTTGAACCTAGGTACTGGATTGGCCCAGGAAAATCCACTTCATATTATTCATTTTGTACTCCCATTCTGTTTTCTTATGCACTGACTGCAAGGCCTGCCCTGCTGCCAAGTCATCTGCACCCCAATATGCCTTTGAACCCACATACTGGATGGGCCCAGTAAAATCCACATCACATTATTAATTTTGTTCCCCGATTCTGTTTTCTTATGCACTGACTGCAAGGCCTGCCCTGCTACCAAGTCACATGCACCCCAATAAGCCTTTGAACTCACATACTGGATGGGCCCAGTAAAATCCACTTCACATTATTCATTTTGTACTCCAATACTCTTTTATTATGCATTGACAGCAAGGCCTGCCCTGCTGCCAAGTCATCTGCACCCCAATCTGCCTTTGAACCCAGGTACTGGATGCACACAGGAAAATCCACTTCACATTGTTCATTTTGTACTCCCATTCTGTTTTCTTAGGCATTGACTGCAAGGCCTGCCCCCTGCCCTGCTACCAAGTCATATGCAACCCAATAACCCCAATCCCCCCTTGGAAGAAACATGGAGGAGGGCCTGTTAACAAAAAATATCCCAATTAAAAGAAACAGGTCTCCTAGACTCGTAATGCCTATACCCTAAGTGTGTTGGCTGGCACACCTCAACCTTTACCAAAACAAGTATTTAAAGCCCAGTAAAAACACCAACCCTTGTTAGGATTTTGACAATAGCTGTAGCAGCACGGAACATGTTAACGCTGGTGATCTAGTAGCGGCGGAAGATAAGACGTGGAGGAAGGCCTGATTAAAAACTATGCCCAATTTAAAGGAGCGGTCTCCTAGACTTGCAATGCCCATACACTAAGTGTGTTGGCTGGCAAATATTTTCCCCTCTGGGGCACACCTCAACCTTTTCCATAACAAGTATTTTAGGCCCATCAAAACCACCCACCCTTGTTAGGATTTTGACAATGGCTGTAGCAGCATGGAACACGTTAACGCTGGTGAGCTAGTTGTGGCGGATGATGAGACGTGGAGGAAGGCCTGATTAAAAACTATGCCCAATTTAAAGGAGCGGGTCTCCTTGACTTTTAATGCCCAGGCTAAGTGTGTTGGCTGGCAAACATTTTCCCCTGTGGGGTAGATATCAACATAGTGTGTACCTTTTTTAGGGGGTCATCATAAATACCTTGCAAAACTGTAATGTGGTTTCCTGCACAGTTGCTGCTGGAAAGGTGCATGTTTTTAGTAACAATATGGCAGACGAATCATTGGATAAAGTGATCTGGAAAAGGGGCATGGTGATGACAGGAATGGGAAAGTATGTGATTAATAACAGCAGTGGCTATGGGATGTATGAGATCCAGGATACAGCCAACAATGATTCATCGTTTTGCCACCATCAATTACCAGAATCGGTTTCATGCCTGTTTGAAGATCAGTGTAACAGATGCGCATTTGAGACTCGACCTAAGAAATGCCCATCCAAAATATGTTGCCAAAGATGCACATATCTGTATACAGCGTCGGACTAGGGTGTCTGGGGCCCACCAGGGGAATGGTCTCTAGGGGTCCACCCTACAGCTATATGCAAATATCTGTCAGTCGTTATCCCCATTATAGTGGAGCATCGGCTGTAAAATACAGGCGACTCCTGTACAACTACTGTGCGCCACCACAAATGGGATGTATAATTACAGTAGTTTACATTAATGGGGTTCTTTGGTTAGATCAAGTTATCACCGATCCATGGGCTCCACAGGATAGTTGATCGCTTAGGTCCGACAATTAGAAACTGCACCGATCGGAAGAATGAAAAAGTTTTATCGTTGATAGGACACTTATCCTCATTTTAAAATGCAGCGGCAGGTGGGATATCTGACCGAAGCTCCATTCATTCTCTTTGGAGCGTCTACAAAAAAAACAAGTGGAGCCACTGAGGGAAAGAATAATAATAATAATAATAATAATAATAATAAATTTTATTTTTATAGCGCCGACATATTCCGCAGCACTTTACATTTCAGAGGGGATTTGTACAGACAATAGACATTACAGCATAACAATAATCACATACAGTAGGTTATAACAAATAACAAGAGGAGTGAGGGCCCTGCTCGCAAGCTTACAGTCTATGAGGAAAGAGGGAGACACGAAAGGTGGGTGGTAACAGTTGCTCTGATTGTATGGACCAGCCATAATGTTAAGTGTGTAACAGTACAGACACAGAGGGCTAATGGATGCATAAAGCATGTGGGAACATGATGCTGGGAACCTGGTTATGGTAAAACTTTTGGCTCTGCCACACAGGGATAGGTTAGGTTAATGTGTTGAGGCGATAGGCCAGTCTGAATAAATGCGTTTTCAGGACACGCTTAAAATTGTGGGGATTGGGGACTAATCGTATTGACCTGGGAAGTGCATTCCAAAGAATTGGCGCCGCACGTGTAAAGTCTTGGAGACGGGAGTGGGAGGTTCTGACTATTGAGGATACTAACCTCAGGTCATCAGCAGAACGGAGGGCGCGGGTAGGGTGGTATACTGAAACAAGGGAGGAGATGTAGGGTGGTGCTGAGCCATTGAGGGCTTTGTGGGTGAGGGTAATAAGTTTATACTGAATTCTGGAGTGGATGGGTAGCCAGTGTAATGACTGGCACAAGGTAGATGCATCGGTGTAACGATTGGCGAGGAATATGATCCTGGCTGCAGCATTCAAGACAGATTGGAGAGGGGAGAGTTTGGTAAGAGGGAGACCGATTAGAAGAGAGTTACAATAGTCGAGACGAGAATGAATAAGAGAAACAGTAAGAGTTTTTGCAGAGTCAAAAGTAAGAAAAGGTCGAATTCTAGAAATGTTTTTGAGGTGCAGATGACAAGAGCGAGCCAGTGATCGAATGTGGGGGGCAAAGGAAAGCTCGGAATCAAGTATGACCCCAAGACAGCAGGCATGTTGCTGGGGAGTAATAGTGGAACCACACACAGAAATAGCAATGTCGGGTATAGGTACATTAGTAGCAGGAGGGAACACCAGGAGTTCAGTCTTTGACAGGTTCAGTTTCAGATATAGTGAGGACATGATATTAGACACAGCGTTTAGACAATCGCCAGTGTTTTCTAGAAAGGCTGGCGTGATGTCAGGAGAAGAAGCGTATAATTGGGTGTCATCAGCATAGAGATGGTACTGGAAACCAAATCTACTGATTGTTTGACCAATAGGGGCAGTGTACAAGGAGAAGAGGAGGGGGCCTAGAACCGATCCTTGAGGAACCCCAACAGTAAGGGGAAGGTGAGAGGAGTAGGAACCGGCAAAAGAAACGGTAAAGGAGCGGTCGGAGAGATAGGAGGAGAACCAGGAGAGAACGGTGTCCTTGAGGCCAATGGAATGGAGCATAGTGAGGAGGAGCTGATGATCCACAGTGTCGAATGCTGCAGAGAGATCCAAGAGAATTAGCATGGAGTAATGACCATTTGATTTAGCTGTTAGCAGATCATTAGAGACTTTAGTGAGGGCAGTTTCAGTGGAGTGTAAAGAGCGGAAACCGGATTGGAGAGGGTCGAGAACAGAGTTTTCTGAGAGATAGCGGATAAGACGGGAATGGACCAGGCGTTCCAGGAGTTTAGAGATGAAGGGAAGATTAGAGACAGGTCTATAGTTAGCGGCACAGTTTTGGTCGAGGGATGGTTTTTTAAGTAGTGGATGTATGATGGCATGCTTAAATGAGGAGGGAAAAATACCAGAAGAGAGAGAGAGGTTAAATATTTTAGTTAGGTGAGGGGTGACAGCAGGGGAAAGGGACTGGAGGAGATGTGACGGAAATGGGTCACTGGTGCAAGTAGTTGGGCGAGAAGATGCAAGGAGCCTGCTTACTTCTTCTTCTGTGACTGGTTCAAAATCAGAGAGTGAGTTAGATGCAGTGGGGGAGGGAGGACAGTGCATGGTATGAGGGGATTTGGAGATAATTTCCTGTCGGATCTGGTCAATTTTTTCTTTGAAGTAATTGGCCAGATCGTCAGCTCGGAGCTCCGTGGTTGGGGCCTGTACTCTTGGATTGAGTAGAGAATGAAAAGTGTCAAAGAGACGTTTCGGGTTATTGGACAGTGAGGTGATGAGGGTGTTGAAATAGGTTTGTTTGGAGAGGTGAAGGGCAGTGTTGTATGTTCTAAGCATAAACATAAAATGGATGAAATCTTCGTGTAGATTGGATTTTCTCCACAGATGTTCGGCGCACCTGGAGCACCGCTGCAGGAAACGTGTTTGCACCGTGTGCCAGGGTTGTCGCCGTCTGTGTCGTGGTGTTCTATTTATAGGGGGCGCAAATTCATCCAGGGCACTTTGAAGTGTTTCATTGTAATGCTTTGATGCAGAATCAGGACATGAGAGGGAGGAGATAGGGGCCAATGAAGACTGCAAGTTCTTCAGAAGTTTCTGGGTGTTAATGGCCTGTATGTTTCTATAAGTCTGGACAGTGGGGGTGACCTGAGCAGCCTGGCAGTTCTGTATAGAGAATGAAAGAAGATTGTGGTCAGAGAGCGGGAAAGGGGAGTTTGCAAAATCATCCACTGCACAAAGCCGAGAGAAGACCAAGTCGAGGGAGTTTCCGTCTTCATGCGTTGGAGAATTAGTAAGCTGCGAAAGGCCAAATGAGGAGGTTAGAGATAAAAGGTGAGTAGCAGATGGGGAAAGGGGAAGAGCAATGGGGATGTTGAAATCTCCCATGATGAGGGTAGGGATGTCACAGGAGAGAAAATGTGGAAGCCAAGTGGCAAAATGATCCAGGAACTGATGGGAGGGGCCGGGAGGACGATACACCACCGCCACTTGCATGGAGAAGGGGGTGTAGAGTCTGACGGCATGGACCTCAAAAGAAGGGAAGACAAGTGAGGGTATTTGAGGGATAACCTGAAAGGTACATTTTGGTGATAGGAGCAGACCAACGCCTCCACCAGCTCTATTGTCTGATCTTGGGGTATGAGAGAAGTGTAGCCCCCCGTATGAAAGAGCAGCAGCAGCGGTAGTATCTGACTGCTGGATCCAGGTTTCTGTAAGAGCCAGGAGGTTAAGAGAATTAGAAAGGAAGAAGTCATGAATGAAGGAGAGTTTGTTACACACTGAGCGAGAATTCCAAAGTGCACAATTAAGAGAGACAGATGGCATGCAGGGAATATTAATAAGATTAGAGGGGTTTCTGAGTGTAGCAGTGGAGGGGTTTGACTTTCTATAACATGGGGGACCAGGGTTGGGAGCAATGTCTCCTGCGACTAGGAGAAGGAGGATAGAAAGAGTGAGCAGATGGTTAAGTGATTTGTGAGAGCGTCTCTGGTGTTGAATGGTGGGACTGCCTGGATCTGTGCAATTTAACAATGTGAAAAGAGCGTGAGTGCTATACATAGGAGAGGAAAGAAGCGAGGGGCCAATATGGATGGAGTGTGGAGAGTTAATGCCAGGGCGGTGGATGTGTGTGAATGCAGCGGCCAGGATATAAATTACACAAATGCATATGGTATATATTTCTTGTACTCCAAATGTACGGGGAGTAGATGTATATAAATGTCTTACCTGTCTCCTGCCCTGTCTAACTGCCATGTTATAACTGCCAGAAGTACTTTGATACATGTACTTCGATTACATGGGCATAAATGCCACCCCTGCATAAATGCTCCCCCTAGCTATGTCTGAATATATAGGAGGTTAAGGCTAAGGTTTTTTTTTTTTTTTTTGGCTCTCTCTTCTCGTTAATCAATCACACTAAATTGAGACACCAGGACCCAATAAAATGTTGTGGTCAAATAAACACATGTCCAGCACTACATGGATCATAAAGCACTTTGAAAAGTTTCTTGACCTCACAACATAAGGGGACAAGCAGAGTAAGTTGAAAAAAACTATATACCAGATATAAGTTTGCAGAGTTGAAAACACATAGATAGCATTCAGGATTAACTGCTTGCTGACATTGAATGGAGACACAGGAGTGGATTCAGAGCAGAGATTGGAAAAGCTGGTTACCAGATATAAGTTTGCAGAGTTGAAAACACATAGATAGCATTCAGGATTAACTGCTTGCTGACATTGAATGGAGACACAGGAGTGGATTCAGAGCAGAGATTGGAAAAGCTGGTTACCAGATATAAGTTTGCAGAGTTGAAAACACATAGATAGCATTCAGGAATGGATTAGTGGTCTAGTCGGACATGCCACTCCAGTCTAATGGGGATAAAAAGTTCCACATTTTGCTGAATGGGTCCAAGTAGTCAGACCCCCACCAATCAATACGTTATCATTTATTCTGTGGAGAGATGATTACTTTTTTCCACAGGAAACCCCCTGTAAGTGCATCTCTGCTGCTGTGTACACAGTATTTAACCTCTAGTTGAAATAAAGAATCTTCTCCTAAATAATATCAGAGAGAACAAATGACCGCCATACACATCACAATCCACTATACCAAGACCAATACCACCACATACAGGAAGAAATATCAAAACACCATGATCAGACCACATGTAGACCGAATAATACTACATACAAGGGACAAATACCGCCACACCATGACCAGACCACATATTACCACCACATAGTGACCGAATAATATGACATATTACCAGCATATAGGGACCAAATAATACCACATACAAGGAGAAATACTGCCACACTGTGACCAGACCACAAATTACCACCACATAGTGACTGAATACTACAATACTGATTATGAATACAAACCACAATACTAACAACATTTATTACCACCAGTGACATTATACACAGTACCTCTGTATAAAGTGTCAGCGTACAGGAAATACAGTGATCACCAGTGACATTATACACAGGAGCTCTGTATATAGTGTCAGTGTACAGGTAATTCAGTAATCACTGCTGACATTATACACAGGAACTCTCTATATAGCATATAGTGTACAGGTAATACAGTGATCATCAGTGACATTATACACAGGAGCTCTGTTTATAGTGTCAGTGTACAGGTAATACAGTAATCACTGGTGACATTATACACAGGAACTCTATACATAGTGTCAGTGTACAGGTAATACAGGGATCACCAGTGACATTATGCACAGGACCTCTGTGTATAGCATATAGTGTGCAGGTAATACAGTGATCACCAGTAACATTATACAAAGGAGCTCTGTACACAGTATATAGTGTATAGTGTGTGTGTGCATGTAATACACTGACTCACCAGTGACGTCTGTAGTTGAAGTCCTTCATCTTTGCTTTTCTTCAACCAGCACAGACCGCCATCACCTCTTCCAGCCAGGACTCGTCTCTGCAAAAAATAGCACAGTCATCAATAGCTGATCGCTTCCAGAGCATTTTCCTTACTTTTTCCCTGACTTCTACACTATGTCAGATGAAGAAGAAAAGCAGCGTAGTACTGCCCTGCACAGTAACAAGATCCCCTTTTGTTCCCTCCATGGAAAACCATTTCCTAAAAGGTAAATTATATTACAGTAGTAATAATGTCCCTAATTGGACCCTAAAGAAATTATGTTCCCCACTTGTCACCATAAACTAATATAGCATGTTCCTCATTTTAGCCCCCAAACAGTATTAAAGTCCCTCATTCTGGCCCCCTTTATTTAATAATCTCACCCAGCCTGAACCCCTATGTCCCTTGTCCAGACTAGCCCCCCAGATATCCATCCCGCTTCCCCAGGCATACATACTGGCCCTCATATGTCCCTTGTCCTGCCTCACCATATATCTCTCCTGGACCCGCATATATCCTTCCTGGTCCCTTGTCCTGCCCCCCCTTATAGCCATCCTGGCCCCACATATATGCAACCTGCCCCCCCATATATATCCACCCTGGCCCCTCCCCATATATCTGCATCTTGGTCCCTTGCCCTGCCCCGCTCACCCGTAAATCTATCTTGGGCCTCCATATATCTGCATCCTGGTCTCTTCCCCCCATATATGAATTCTTGCCCACTCATATATATCCATCCTGCCCCCCCCTCCATATATTCATCTTGGCCACCACCTCCCCCCATATATCCATCCTGGCTACCCCATAAATGAATCCTGGCCTGCCATTTATATGCATCCAGGCCCCCCTATATATATATGCATACTGGTCCCTTGTCCTGTCCCTCCCCCATATATCCATCCTGGCCACCACCCCATATATATGCATCCTGGTCCCTTGTCCTGCCCCTCCCCCATATATCCATCAGGGCCCCCTCCCCCATATATCCATCCTAGCCGCTCCATATATGCATCCTGACCCACCATATGTCATGGCTTGAACAGGGTTCTTGCCCTGCACTCACAGGGTTAAGTGTTCGTGGCCTCTTTCTGGATCTGGGAGGGGTATTTATACTCACTCTTTATCAGGGTTCTCTGTCAGCTATACTGTTGTTCTGGTGTGTCTGACCCCTGGTGTGTGTGTATTCTGCGTTGCTTGCTTGCTTCCTGTGTATGACCCGGTCTGTTCCCTCACTCTGTACTCCGTCTCTCGTTTTGGTACAATTGTCTTTTCTGGTTCTGACCTCCTGGCTTGGCTATCGTTACTCCGTTACAGTTTGTCCCTATTGTACCGTCTATTGCCCGTTCTGGTTTTCTGATCTATTGCTACGTCCTGACTATCCATTCTGTCTAACCCTTTGGTACTGTATTGCTATCTTGTGCTTTGACCCCGGCTTCATCTGGTTTCTGTCTCTGTCTATGCCCCTTGGTAACATTGTCCAGTAGTTACCTTTCTAGGAGTTTCCCTGCAGCTCCTAGCTCTGTGGAGCTTAGGTCACGCCCCCAGCAGTCACGTGCTTCAGGTCCTGATACTCTGAAGCACGCATCGTCACCGCTGCTGCCCTGCTCCACAGGTATCTTTGAGCACTGTTTTTGTACTCAGGACACACGCACTGGCTCAGTGAGCAAGTGCAGTGCGGGGTTCCTGACATTATAGCTGACCATTTCAGTTTTTTTTTTCTCTGAAGTAAAAAAAAAAAAAAGTGTGTTATCCTCATGGATCCCATACAAGCTTTGGCTGATCAGGTCAAGCACCTGACCCAAATGTTCCACAAACTTAATGTGGAACAGCGCACGATGGCCCATACCCAGCAACAGTTGGTGAATACTGTGCAGAGGGCTGTCGCTGCAGGAGCTCCTAGTACTGGGGATAGAGATGTGTCATTGGCATCCCCCGAATCTCCGGTCAAATTGCCAGACCTTTTCTCAGGGGATAAAAGGGAGTTCAGGTCGTTCAGAGAAGGATGCAAGCTTTTTTTTTTCTCTGAGGCCCCGCTCCTCCGGGGATGAGTTCCAGAGGGTGGGGGCTCTACTTCGGGGGGCTACACAGGCATGGGCTTTCTCTCTCTCTTCCTCTGCTCCTGAACGTATGTCTGTGAATTTGTTCTTTGAGGCTCTGGGGCACATTTATGATGAGCCTGATAGAGTGCGTCTGGCAGAGGATATGGTGATGAGTGTGACCCAGGGGAGGCACTCTGCTGAATGGTTCTGCTCTGAGTTCAGACGCTGGGCAGCGCAGGTCTCCAGGGATGATGCTGCCCTCCGGGGTTTGTTCTGTAGAGGCCTGTCCGAACGTTTGAAAGATGCCCTAGCCCTTCATCCTCCACCGGATTCTTTGGAGGACGCTATGTTCCAGGCTGTCCGCATGGACCGTAGGCAAGAGGGGTCATGCTGCAGGAGACCCTTTTATTCTCCAATCTGAGAGACTCTGCATCTAGTCCTGAGCCCATGGAGGTTGGTGCCACGTCATTGAAGGAAAAAGAGAGGAGACACCGTAGAAGCAACCAATTGTGCTTTTACTATGGATCCGCTGGACATTGGAGAAGGAAGTGTCCTTCTTGCCCTTCTTCAGTGAAGCCATCAGGAAAACGACTGAGTCTGGGTAACAATCGAGGAGGTTGCCCAAACTCCCAGGTACCCTTTTCCTCACTTACTAAAATTCTGCTTCCGGTGGAACTAGAACTTACAGGCGGTCCGGTTGTGACTACCGCCTTTGTTGACTGTGGTTCTTCTATTAATCTGATCGATGCCAAAGTTGTGACTTTTCATAAGATAGGGACAGTCAGGTTAAAAGATCCTGTTAAAATCGTGGCAATTGATTCTTCTCCTATCACCCAGGAGGGAATTTGTTTCATGACTGATACCTTTTCTCTGAAAGTGGGTTCCACTCACGTGGAAAAATTAAGGTGTTTAGTTCTAAATAATCTGCCGCTTGGACTGGTACTGGGTATGCCTTGGCTTCAACGTCACAATCCTACTATTGACTGGGTCACGGGGGAGATCATTCAGTGGGGTTGTATGGCTAACGGTCTATGTTGTAACTTGACAACTCTTATCACCCCAGTAAAATCTGTGTCAGTGTCGTCTGTCAATCTGGAAGGTATTCCGGAGTACCTGAAAGATTTTTAAGACGTATTTTCTGAAAGCGAGGCTGAGGCGCTACCACCACACAGACCCTTTGATTGTGCTATTAATCTAGTCCCTGGAGCCAAGTTACCCAAGGCTCACCTGTTCAATTTTTCCAGGCCCGAACGTCTAGCCATGAAGGAGTACATTACTGCGAGTCTCCGCAAAGGGCATATTAGGCCTTCTGTTTCACCTGTGGCAGCGGGCTTCTTTTTTGTTAAGAAAAAAGATGGTGGTTTGCGGCCGTGCTTTGACTTTCGGGAATTAAACAAAATTACTGTGAAAAATACATACCCTCTCCCCCTAATTCCTGATCTATGTAACCAACTCACCGGGGCCAAGTGGTTCTCTAAACTGGATTTACGTGGGGCATATAACATTATAAGAGTCCTGGAAGGGGACGAATGGAAAACAGCATTCCTGACGACTGAAGGGCTGTTTGAAAACTTGGTTATGCCCTTTGGTCTCACCAACACGCCTGCTGTTTTTCAGAATTTTATTAATGCAATTTTCTCTGATTTAATTGGTCGTTTTGTGGTTATCTATTTGGATGACATTCTGGTGTACTCGGTGGACAGTCAATCTCACTTGCACCATTTGCGGATGGTTCTCATGAGACTGAGGGAGAATCATTTGTATGCCAAGTTGGAAAAATGCTCATTTTTCATGCAAGAAGTATCCTTTCTGGGGTTGATTGTGTCAGGGGAGGTGTTCCGCATGGATCCTAAGGTCCAGGCTGTTACGGATTGGGTGCAGCCTCATGACTTGAAAGGGTTGCAGCGATTTTTGGGTTTTGCCAACTTTTATAGGAAATTTATTAAGGGCTTCTCGCAGGTGGTAAAGCCTCTAACGGACCTCACTCTCAAGGGAGCTGATGTAAAAAATTGGTCTGTAGCTGCAAAAAATTCTTTTATGACATTAAAAAAGTGCTTTTCTTCAGCCCCTGTATTGGTACAACCCGACCCGTCAAGACCTTTTGTCGTGGAGGTTGACGCCTCGGAAATAGGGGTGGGGACAGTTTTGCCTCAGGGCTCTCCTACCCTTACTAATCTGAGGCCTTGCGCCTTCTTCTCTAAAAAATTTTCCTCTGCCGAAAGAAATTACGATGTCGGCAATAGAGAGTTGTTGGCGGTAAAGTTGGCTTTTGAAGAATGGAGGCATTTCCTGGAGGGGGCTGTTCATCCCATTACAGTCATCACTGATCACAAAAATTTGGCCTATATCGAGTCTGTCAAGAGATTGACCCCCAGACAGGCTCGGTGGGCGCTTTTTTTTTTTCGATTTCAGTTTACCATCACATTCCGCCCGGGATCTAAAAACATCAAGGCTGATGCCTTATCCCGAAGATTTGATTCGGTGACCCCTCCAGAACCTCCCTCCTCCATTCTTCAGCCAGGAGTAGTGGTAGCCAAAATCTCATCTGAGTTACAGAGAGGGATTTTGGAGGCCCAGGCTCAGGCTCCGGGTGGTAAACCCCCGGGTTAATTGTTTGTACCGGAACGTTTCCTGTTATGAATGAGTCACCGTAGGAGGCAAAAACAGAAATACTACCTAAGTCCAGAAAACCAGAGAAGTTGGCAGCTATCGGATTGCAGATCCCTGAACCTATCAACAACAACTAGCAGTAGCCGTGGGGGGTTCCTACGGTGCCCTAGACCCCTCGATCACAGCCGGAAAACTAAATAGCCTAAAGACAGAAAGGGAAATCTAAACTGCCCCAGAGCAGACCCCAAAGCAAAAGGCAACCCCCAACATATAATGACGGTGAAGCAAGATGAAGAAACACTAACACAGATAGAAAGATAGGCTGAGCAAATGATGGGGCCCAAGATAACTAAATAGGACAGGATAGAAAAGCTGCTGTCTGCAATCCGCAAAAACCCTGTCAAAACAAGAGCCAACAGACCGATCGGAAAAAAGCCCTGAAGATGCTAGGCTTCAAAAAGACTAAATCAGTACTGAGGTATTTTCTGAAGACAGAGCAAAAGGAATTCAGCTCACCCCAGCAGGGAATGGCAGAAATCCAGAAAAACAAGGCAAAACAAAACCAAAACACAAATGCAAAAAGCAGAGCAGAAAACTTAGCTTTTGAGGAGCAGGAATCAGACTGGTCTCCTAGAATCCCTCAGAGAAATCACCAGCAAGGCAGAAGGGCGTCGGCTGCATTATATCCAGTCAGCAATTCCCGTCACCCAGTCATCATCATCCTGCTCAGGTGCTTGGTAATCAGCCTCACTACCTTCCTTCACCAGAAGAGGGAGTTCATCAGACCTCAATGGTGAAGGGGAAAATGAACTCACAACAGTACCTCCCCCTTGAGGAGGGGTCACCGAACCCTCATCCACGCTACCAGGGCGATCAGCGTGAGCCCGATGAAAGGCACGCACCAATCTTTTGGCATGAATATCAGAGGCAGAGACCCAGGAATTATCCTCCTGACCATAACCCTTCCACTTAACCAAATACTGGAGTCTCCGTCTAGCCAGACGGGAATCCAGTATCTTCTCTACCTCATATTCCATGTTACCTTCAACCAATACAGGGTCCGGAGGTGCCACCCCAGGAACTACTGGTTCAACAAACCTCTTCAACAAGGACTTATGAAACACATTATGGATTTTAAATGTGACAGGAAGAGCCAACCGAAAAGAGACCGGATTAATAATCTCCAAATTCTTGTAAGGTCCAATAAATCTAGGCTTAAACTTAGGAGAAGCCACCTTCATAGCGATATTTTTTGATGATAACCAAACCATATCACCAACCTTAAACTGGGGACCAATGGTCCTATGTCGGTTGGAAAACCGCTGGGACTTTTCCTGGGAGAGAGATAACTTATCCACCACTTGGTCCCAGATCTGGTGCATTCTCTCCACCACAGTGTCAACACCTGGGCAGGCAGAAGGCTCCACCTGCCCTGAAGAAAATTGAGGATGAAACCCAAAGTTACAAAAAAAAGGTGACATCAAAGTGGCAGAACTAGCTCTATTATTTAAAGCAAATTCGGCCACGGGCAAAAATAAAACCCAATCATCCTGATCAGCGGAAATAAAACATCTCAAATACGACTCCAAGGTCTGGTTTGTTCTCTCCCTCTGCCCATTGGTCTGAGGGTGAAAAGCAGAGGAGAAGGACAACTGAATTCCCAGCTTGGAACAGAAAGTCCTCCAAAATCTAGACACAAACTGAACTCCTCTGTCAGATACAATGTTCTCAGGAATCCTGTGCAAGCGAACCACCTGTTGCAAAAACAAGGGCACCAACTCTGAGGAAGATGGCAACTTAGGGAGTGGTACAAGATGAACCATCTTAGAGAACCTATCACAAATCACCCAAATAACAGTCATTCTCTGAGAGACAGGCATATCAGAGATGAAATCCATTGAAATATGGGTCCATGGCCTCCTGGGGACCGGCGAAGGCATCAACAACCCACTAGAGCGAGAACAAGGTTTAGACTGGGAGCAAGTCCCACAGGACTGCACAAAATTCTTGACATCACGAGACAAGGCGGGCCACCAAAAAGACCGACTCACCAGATCTCTAGTACCAAAAATACCTGGATGACCAGCCAATGCAGAGCAATGAACTTCAGACATCACTCTCTTCTTCCACTGGTCAGGAACATACAACTTTCCACTGGGACAACGCTCAGGTTTGTCCTCCTGGAACTCTTCCAGAGCACGTATCAAATCGCGCGAGATGGCTGAAAGAACTACCCCTTCGCCTAAGATGGTAGCAGGCTTGGTCACCACAGGAGAATCAGCAAAGAAGCTCCTAGAGAGAGCGTCAGCCTTGACATTCTTAGTGCCAGGAAGAAAAGAGACCACAAAATCAAAACGTGTAAAAAACAAGGCCCACCTAGCCTGTCTAGGGTTCAATCGTTTGGCCAACTCCAGGTAAATCAAATTCTTGTGGTCAGTGAGGACCATGACTTGATGTTTAGCTCCCTCCAACCAATGTCTCCACTCCTCAAATGCCCATTTCATGGCTAACAGTTCCCGATTCCCCACATCATAGTTACGTTCAGATGGGGAGAACTTTCGGGAAAAGAAAGCACAGGGATTCATTTTAGATGTTACAGGATCCTTTTGGGACAAAACAGCTCCTGCACCAATCTCAGAAGCGTCCACCTCTACCTGGAACGGGAGTGAGACATCAGGTTGCCGCAAAACCGGGGCAGAAGTGAATCTTCGCTTCAGCTCCTGAAAGGAAGAAACAGCCTCCGGAGACCAATTCAACACATCAGCACCCTTCTTAGTCAGATCAGTCAATGGCTTGGCAATACTAGAAAATTTTGCTATAAATTTCCGATAAAAATTAGCAAAACCCAAAAACTTCTGGAGGGCCTTCAAAGAAGTGGGCTGAACCCAATCATAAATGGCCTGTACCTTGGCCGGGTCCATTTCAATAGTTGATGGAGACAAAATAAATCCCAAAAATCAAATCCTCTGTACCCCAAAAAGGCATTTCGATCCTTTGACATACAGGGAATTCTCCCTCAAGATCCGGAACACAGTCCGAACATGTTCCACATGAGAATCCCAATCCTTGGAGAAGATCAAAATATCATCCAGATAGATAATCAAAAATTTATCCACAAAGTCTCGGAAAATGTCGTTCATGAAGCACTGGAAGACAGAAGGGGCATTAGTGAGCCCAAAAGGCATCACCAGGTACTCAAAATGTCCCTCCGGAGTATTAAACGCCATCTTCCATTCATCCCCATGCTTAATGCGGATAAGATTATACGCCCCCCTGAGGTCAAGCTTGGTAAACCAGCAAGCACCTTTAACTCTGGAGAATAGATCCGAAATCAGGGGTAACGGATACTGATATTTAATAGTCATTTTGTTGAGGGCACGATAATCAATACAAGGCCTTAATGAACCATCCTTTTTGGCCACGAAAAAAAAACCAGCACCAAAGGGTGAATAGGATGGTCTAATATGACCCTTCTCCAACGCCTCCTTAATATAGGATCGCATAGCCTCGTGCTCGGGTACAGATAAATTGAAGAGCTGACCCTTGGGAAATTTACACCCCGGGCTCAGTTCAATTGCACAGTCATAACTCCTATGAGGAGGCAAAGACGCAGACTCATTCTCACTAAATACATCATAAAAGTCAGCCAAATAGTCAGGAACATCATGCGACTGGGGAGAGGTGGAGAAAACAGGAGCCTCACTAAGGGCACACCGACAACCCCAACTCACCACAGACACAGATTTCCAATCCAAAACTGGATTATGAATTTGCAACCAGGGAAACCTCAGAACAATGGTATCATGTAAATTATGCAACACCAAAAATCTGCAATTTTCTTGATGGTCTGGGGCGACCCGCATTACCACCTGGGTCCAAAGCTGTGGTTTATTTTTCGCCAAAGGAGTAGCATCAAACCCACTCAAAGGGATAGGCGTCCGCAGAGGTGTCATAGGAAATCCACAACGTTTAGCAAAATCCAAGTCCATTAGATTCAGGGCTGCTTCCGAATCCACAAAAGCCTTGGCGGAAAATGTGGACAGGGAGCAGATCAGAGTAATTGCCAGAAGAAACTTAGGTTGAACACCACCCACAGAAAACATGTGTGCAAAACGTTTCTCTCGTTTAGGACAGACAGAAATAATATGCGAGGCATCTCCACAAAAAAAAATCAGCTTATTACGCCTTCTGAACTCCTGACGTTGCTCCCTGGACAAAACTCTATCACATTGCATAGGTTCAGACACTTGTTCAACAGGTGGCAACACCTCTCGTGCAGTCCTGCGTTCACGTAAACGCCGATCAACCTGAATGGCTAATGACGTAGAATCGTCAAGACCAGAGGGAACAGGAAATCCCACCATAGTATCTTTTACGGCTTCTGACAAACCCTTCCGAAAGAGAGCTGCCAAGGCATTATCATTCCAGGTAGTAAGGACCGCCCACTTTAGGAATTTTTGACAGTACAATTCTGCAGAATCTCGACCCTGGCTCAATGCCAACAGGGTCTTTTCAGCCTGATCAATAGCATTAGGTTCGTCATACAACAACCCCAAGGCTTGAAAAAATGTGTTCACATTAGTCAGAATAGGATCATCTGGTTTCAAAGAAAACGCCCAATCCTGGGGATCGCCACGCAGCAAAGAGTTGACAATTTTAACCTGCTGCGCGGAGCTCCCTGGCGAGTTAGGCTTCAAGGCAAAAAATAATTTACAATTATTTTTGAAATTCAAAAATTTAGACCGATCCCCAAAAAACACATCAGGAGTAGGGATCTTTGGTTCAGCAGCATGTGAATGAGCAAGGTAGGCGGAAATTCCCCGCACTTCCGCAGCGAGCTGCTCCACACGATCAGACAATTGCTTTATCTCCATTGAGAGAGAAAAAATAAATTCCCCCTACGGCCTCAAAGATATAGAGGAAAAAGTATGCACACTTTTTTTTTTTTTTTCAATTCTTTCCTGCTATTGAGTACCCTAGGATCTGCGGTATGGCTGGTGATTCTGTTATGAATGAGTCACCGTAGGAGGCAAAAACAGAAATACTAGCTAAGTCCAGAAAACCAGAGAAGTTGGCAGCTATCGGATTGCAGACCCCTGAACCTATCAACAACAACTAGCAGTAGCCGTGGGGGGTTCCTACGGTGCCCTAGACCCCTCGATCACAGCCGGAGAACTAAATAGCCTAAAGACAGAAAGGGAAATCTAAACTGCCCCAGAGCAGACCCCAAAGCAAAAGGCAACCCCCAACATATAATGACGGTGAAGCAAGATGAAAAAACACTAACACAGATAGAAAGAGAGGCTGAGCAAATGATGGGGCCCAAGCTAACTAAATAGGACAGGATAGAAAAGCTGCTGTCTGCAATCCGCAAAAACCCTGTCAAAACAAGAGCCAACAGACCGATCGGAAAAAAGCCCTGAAGACGCTAGGCTTCAAAAAGACTAAATCAGTACTCAGGTATTTTCTGAAGACAGAGCAAAAGGAATTCAGCTCACCCCAGCAGGGAATGGCAGAAATCCAGAAAAACAAGGCAAAACAAAACCAAAACACAAATGCAAAAAGCAGAGCAGAAAACTTAGCTTTTGAGGAGCAGGAATCAGACTGGTCTCCTAGAATCCCTCAGAGAAATCACCAGCAAGGCAGAAGGGCGTCGGTTGCCTTATATCCAGTCAGCAATTCCCATCACCCAGTCATCATTATCCTGCTCAGGTGCTTGGTAATCAGCCTCACTACCTTCCTTCACCAGAAGAGGGAGTTCATCAGAACTCAATGGTGAAGGGGAAAATGAACTCACAACAGTTTCCGTCTCGGACTTATTCAGGAATTTTACGATTCTATGTTGAGTGCTCACCCTGGGATTGCAGCTACCCGGGGGGCACTTGCGAGGGGTTTCTGGTGGCCCTCTATGGTAACAGATATTAAAAAGTTTGTGACTGCATGTGGGGCGTGCGCTTGTTCTAAAAGTTCTCAGGTCCGTCCGGCCGGGGAGTTGGTGCCTTTGCCAATTCCGGATAGACCATGGACACATTTGTCCATGGATTTTATCACAAATCTTCCTCCTTCCAGGGGCAACTCGGTGATATGGGTGGTGGTGGATAGGTTTTCAATACAAGCCCACTTTGTACCTCTCCCCGCGTTACCATCTGCTGAAACCCTGGCCCGCTTATTTATGCAGCATATAATTCGGTTGCATGGAGTGCCTATGAATGTGGTGTCAGACAGAGGGGTACAGTTTGTAGCCAGGTTCTGGAGGGCTTTTTGCAAGAAGCTGGGGATTTCGTTGTCCTTCTCCTCTGCCTACCACCCAGAGTCTAATGGACAGACGGAGTGCATGAACCAATCGTTGGAGCAGATTCTGAGATTCTTGGCCTCTTCCAGGCAGGAGGACTGGTGTGAGGTATTGCCCATGGCAGAGTTTGCATTCAACGGTCGTGTGAGTCAATCTACTGGGAAGTCTCCCTTTTAGATCAACTATGGGTTTAACCCACATTTTGGAGAGTTTTCCAGCATGGATTCAGGTTGTCCTGGAGCTGAGGGTGCGACACAACGCCTTAGAATTCTTTGGAGGGAGGTTCAGAGGAATATTTCCAAGGCCCAGGAAAACTATAAGCGGTTTGCTGACAGGAGGGGGCCAGGTCCAGCATTTGCAGTAGGGGAGAAGGTGTGGCTATCCACCCACAATATCAAGCTTAAGATACCATCTATAAAGCTGGGCCCCAAGTTTATTGGCCCATACAAAGTTGTGGAGGTTGTTAACCCAGTAGCCTACCGACTGCAGCTGCCCACCTCCTTTAAAATTTCTGATGTCTTCCACAGGTCCCTGTTAAAGCCTGTGGGGATGGTGAGAGAGGATCCCTCATCAAATGCTCCACCAGTGCTGGTAGAGGGGCAGCTGGAGTATGAAGTAGGGTGCATTGTTGACTCCCGGTCGGTGCGCCGGAGACTCCAGCATCTGATACACTGGAAGGGGTACTCTCTGGAGGATCGGTCATGGATTCCAGCCAGTTCGGTGCATGCCGATCGTCTGGTGCGGTGTTGTGAGTTCATTTTCCCCTTCACCGTCGATGTCTGATGAACTCCCTCTTCTGGTGAAGGAAGGTAGTGAGGCTGATTACCAAACACCTGATCTGGTAGATGATGACTGGGTAACAGGAAATTCTGACTGGATATAAGGCAGCCGACGCCCTTCTGAGTCGCTGGTGATTTCTCTGCTGGATTCTTGGAGACCAGTCTGATTCCTGCTTCCCAAAGATAAGTTTTTGCTCTGCTATTGAACTTATTAGTTTTGTTTTGTTTACCTTGTTTTTTGGAGTTCAGCCATCCCCGGTCGGGGGTGTGCTGAGTTCCATTTTTGTCTCTGATCAGTTTGTCTCTTTGCTCTGTCTTCAGAATTTACCTGAGTGCTGATATAGTCTTTTTGAAGTCCTAGCGACTTCAGGGCCTGTTTTTTCTATCAGACGGCTGGGACATTTTTTGGTAGGGTTTTTTGCGGATTGCAGACAGCAGCTTTTCTATCCTGTCCTTTTTAGTTAGCTTGGGCCCCATCGTTTGCTCAACCTATCTTTCTATCTGTGTTAGTGTTTTCATCTTGCTTCACCGTCATTATATGTTGGGGGCTGCCTATTGCTTTGGGGTCTTCTCTGGGGCAGTTTAGATTTCCCCTCTCTTTCTTTAGGCCTATTTAGTTCTCCGGCTGTGATCGAGGGGTCTAGGGCATCGTAGGAACCCCCCACGGCTACTGTTAGTTGTTGTGGATAGGATCAGGGGTCTGCAATCCGATAGCTACCAACCTCTACGGTTTTCTGGACTTAGCTTGTATTTTTGTTTTTTCCTCCTTCGGTGACTCATTCATAACAGAATCACCAGCCATACTGCAGATTCTAGAGTACTCAATAGCAGGAAAGAATTGTAAAAAAAAAAAAAAGTGTCAGAATTTTTTTTTTGTGTATATTTTTTCCTCTGTTTCTCTGAGGCTGTAGGAGGAATTTTTTCTCAATGGAGATTATGCAATTGTCTGATCATGTGGAGCAGCTCACTGCTGAAGTGTGGGGAATTTCCGCCTATCTTGCTCATTCACATGCTGCTGAACCAAAGATCACTACTCCTGATGTATTTTTTGGGGATCGGTCTAAATTTTTGAATTTTAAGAATAATTGTAAATTATTTTTTGCCTTGAAGCCTAACTCATCGGGGAGCTCCGTGCAGCAGGTTAAAATTGTCATCTGTTTGCTGCACGGCGATCCCCAGGATTGGGCGTTTTCTTTGAAACCTGATGATCCTATTCTGACTGATGTGAATGCATTTTTTCAGGTCTTGTGTTTTTCACACACATTTGCTGTGGGTGATGTTCATCCTAAGTTTCTTCTGGCAATTACTCTGATCTGCTCCCTGCCCACATTTTCCGCTAAAGCTTTTGTGGATTCGGGAGCAGCTCTGAACCTGATGGACTTGGATTTTGCTAAACGTTGTGGGTTTCCTATGACACCTCTGCGGATGCCTATCCCTTCGAGTGGTATTGATGCTACTCCTTTGGCGAAGAATAAACCTCAGTTTTGGACCCAGGTGGTAATGCGGGTCGCCCCAGACCATCAAGAAAATTGCAGATTTTTGGTGTTGCATAATTTGCATGATACCATTCTTCTGGTGTTTCCCTTGTTGCAAATCCAATCTGTGTCTGTGGTGAGTTGGGGTTGTCGGTGTGCCCTTAGTGATGCTCCTGTTTTCTCCACCTCTCCACAGTCGCATGATGTTCCTGACTATTTGGCTGATTATTATGATGTATTTAGTGAGAATGAGTCTGCGTCTTTGCCTCCTCATAGGAGTTATGACTATGCAATTGAGCTGAGCCCTGGGTGTAAATTTCCCAAGGGTCGACTTTTCAATTTATCTGTACCCGAACACGAGGCTATGCGATCCTATATTAAGGAGTCGTTGGAGAAGGGTCATATTAAACCATCCTCTTCACCCTTAGGTGCTGGGTTTTTTTTCGTGGCTAAGAAAGATGGGTCATTAAGGCCTTGTATTGACTATCGTTCCCTCAACAAAATTACTGTTAAATATCAGTATCCGTTACCCCTGATTTCTGATCTATTCTCCAAAGTTAAAGGTGCTTGCTGGTTTACAAAGATTGACCTCAGGGGGGCGTATAATCTTATTCGCATTAAGCATGGGGATGAATGGAAGACGGCGTTTAATACTCCGGAGGGACATTTTGAGTACCTGGTAATGCCTTTTGGACTCACTAATGCCCCTTCTGTCTTCCAGTGCTTCATGAATGATATTTTCCGAGACTTTGTGGATAAATTTTTGATCATCTATCTGGATGATATTTTGATTTTTTCCAAGGATTGGGACTCTCATGTGGAACATGTTCGGACTGTGTTCCGGATTTTGAGGGAGAATTCCCTATATGTCAAGTGATCGAAATGCCTTTTTGGTGTACAGAGGATTTGATTTTTGGGATTTATTTTGTCTCCGTCAACTATTGAAATGGACCCGGCCAAGGTACAGGCCATTTATAATTGGGTTCAGCCCACTTCTTTGAAGGCCCTCCAGAAATTTTGGGGTTTTGCTAATTTTTATCGTAAATTTATAGCTACAGTTGTGGCCAAAAGTATTGACACCCCTGCAATTCTGTCAGACAATACTCAGTTTCTTCCTGAAAATGATTGCAATCACAAATTCTTTGGTATTATTATCTTCATTTAATTTGTCTTAAATGAAAAAAACACAAAAGAGAATGAAGCAAAAAGCAAAACATTGATCATTTCACACAAAACTCCAAAAATGGGTCAGACAAAAGTATTGGCACCCTCAGCCTAATACTTGGTTGCACAACCTTTAGCCAAAATAACTGCGACCAAACGCTTCCGGTAACCATCAATGAGTTTCTTACAATGCTCTGCTTGAATTTTAGACGATTCTTCTTTGGCAAACTGCTCCAGGTCCCTGATATTTGAAGGGTGCCTTCTCCAATCTGCCATTTTTAGATCTCTCCACAGGTGTTCTATGGGATTCAGGTCTGGACTCATTGGTGGCCACCTTAGAAGTCTCCAGTTCTTTCTCTCAAACCATTTTCTAGTGCTTTTTGAAGTGTGTTTTGGGTCATTGTCCTGCTGGAAGACCCATGACCTCTGAGGGAGACCCAGCTTTCTCACACTGGGCCCTACATTATGCTGCAAAATTTGTTGGCAGTCTTCAGACTTCATAATGCCATGCACACAGTCAAGCAGTCCAGTGCCAGAGGCAGCAAAGCAACCCCAAAACATCAGGGAACTTCCACCATGTTTGACTGTAGGGACCGTGTTCTTTTCTTTGAATACCTCTTTTTTTCTCCTGTAAACTCTATGTTGATGCCTTTGCCCAAAAAGCTCTACTTTTGTCTCATCTGACCAGAGAACATTCTTCCAAAATGTTTTAGGCTTTTTCAGGTAAGTTTTGGCAAACTCCAGCCTGGCTTTTTTATGTCTCGGGGTAAGAAGTGGGGTCTTCCTGGGTCTCCTACCATACAGTCCCTTTTCATTCAGACGCCGACGGATAGTACGGGTTGACACTGTTGTACCCTCGGACTGCAGGGCAGCTTGAACTTGCTTGAATGTTAGTCGAGGTTCCTTATCCAACATCCGCACAATCTTGCGTTGAAATCTCTTGTCAATTTTTATTTTCCGTCCACATCTAAGGAGGTTAGCCACAGTGCCATGGGCTTTAAACTTCTTGATGACACTGCGCACGGTAGACACAGGAACATTCAGGTCTTTGGAGATGGACTTGTAGCCTTGAGATTGCTCATGCTTCCTCACAATTTGGTTTCCCAAGTCCTCAGACAGTTCTTTGGTCTTCTTTCTTTCTCCGTGCTCAATGTGGTACACACAAGGACACAGGACAGAGGTTGAGTCAACTTTAATCCATGTCAACTGGCTGCAAGTGTGATTTAGTTATTGCCAACACCTGTTAGGTGCCACAGGTAAGTTACAGGTGCTGTTAATTACACAAATTAGAGAAGCATCACATGATTTTTTGAACAGTGCCAATGCTTTTGTCCACCCTCTTTTTTATGTTTGGTGTAGAATTATATCCAATTTGGCTTTAGGACAATTCTTTTTGTGTTTTTTCATTTAAGACAAATGAAGATAATAACAAAGAATTTGTGTTTGCAATCATTTTCAGGAAGAAACTGATTATTACCTGACAGAATTGCAGAGGTGTCAATACTTTTGGCCACAACTGTAGTTAGGGTTAGGGCTATAGTTACCCTATAGTTGGGGTTAGGGCTATAGTTATGGTTAGTGTTGGGGCTAAAGTTAGGGTTAGGTTAGTGGTTAGTGTTATGGATACTGTTGGGATAAGGGTTAGGGATGTTTTGGGGTTGGAGATAGAATTGGGAGGTTTCCATGTGTCTGATCTCAATTCCAGCCAGTTCAGCATTGAAAAAGTCAAATGGTGCTCCTTCCCTTCTGAGCTCTGCCATGCACCCAAACAGTGGTTTGCTCTCACATATGGGGTATCAGCGTACTCAGGACAAATTGCACAACAACTTTTGGGGTCCAATTTCTCCTGTTACCCTTGGGAAAATAAAAAAAATTGGGGGCGAAAATATCATTTTTGTGAAAAAGTGTTTATTTTTACGGTGCTACATTATAAACTTCTGTGAAGCACTTGGGGGTTCAAAGTGCTCACTACACATCTAGATAAGTTTCTTAGGGGGTCTACTTTCCAAAATGGTGTCACTTGTGGGGGGTTTCCACTGTTTAGGTACATCAGGGGCTCTCCAAACACGACATGGCGTCTGATCTCAATTCCAGCCAATCTTGCATTGAAAAGTCAAACGGCGCTCCTTCTCTTCTGAGCTATGCCATGCGCCCAAACAGTGGTTTACCTGCATGCTCAGGAAGAATTGTGCAACAACTTTTGCAGTCCAATTTCTCCTGTTATCCTTGGTAAAATAAAACATATTGGATCTGAAGTAATTTTTTGGTGAAAAAAAGTTATTTTTTTTTAATCATTCCAAAAATTCATGTGAAGCACCTGAAGGGTTAATAAACTTCTTGAATGTGGTTTTGAGCACCTTGAGGGGTGCACTTTTTAGAATGGTGTCACTTGGGTATTTTCAATCATTCAGACCCCTCAAACTCACTTCAAATGTGATGTGGTCTCTAAAAAAAAAAATGGTTTTGTAAAAAATAAGAAATCGTTGTTCAACTTTTAACTTCCTAAATAAAAAAATGTTGGTTCCAAAATTGTGCTGATGTAAAGTAGACATGTGGGAAATGTTACTTATGTATTTTGTGTGACATATTTCTCGGTTTAAAGACATGAAAATTCAAATTTGGAAAACTGCGAAATTTTAAAAACATCCGCCAAATTTCCGTTGTTTTTTTTTCCGCAAATAAACGCAAGTCATATCAAAGAAATTTTACCACTAACATGAAGTACAATGTCAGAATCACCGGGATACATGGAAGCGTTCCAGAGTTATTTCCTCATAAAGGGACAGTGGTCAGAATTGTACAAATTGGCCTGGTCATTAATGTGCAAACCACCCTGGGGGTAAAGAGGTTAAGTGGTGAAAAAAAGTTTTTGTTTTTTTTTTAAAAATAAATAAAAAAAAATTGCATAATTTTCTGAGACTCTTATCGTCTGGACTTTTCAGGATCTGGGATTGGGTGAGAACTTATTTTTTGCACGCCGAGCTGACATTTGTATTGATACTATTTTGGTGTAGATACGATGTTTTGATTGCCAATGTTGTCGCAGCTAAAAAAAAACCAAAAAAACACAATTCTGGCATTTTGACTTTTCTCGTTAGGCTGTTTACCGATTGGATTATTATATATTGATCGGGCAATTCTCAGTGTGTTTGTTTTTTTTTGTTTTATTTTGATTGTGGCGAACTGGGGTGACTAAACTTTTTTTTTTTTAATGGTTTTTAATATTTTTAAAAACATTTTTTTTTTTTTTTTTCTACTTCTGACTAGCTTCAATTTTTTCCATGGGAGATTGGAAGCTGTGATCATCCTATCGCCTGTGCCACTAATAGGAGGACTTCAGCCCTGCTTTGTGTAACTAAAAATGATCACTTCCTATGAGCAATAAAAAGTCACTGGATAGATTAACTAACATTTATTTTTATTGTTTTTTACAGATGCTGTGAGTTTTTTCTTTCACAAATTAAAAATGCCAGTCTGTTACGTTGAACATTGTAAAACTTGTTGGAAGCCTAACGATCCCTACAGCATGATGCATTCCTTTCCACGGAACAGACGTTTACTAAGGGAATGGCTTAGTCGCCTTCCAAACAAAAACCTAAATATTGACCAGACTCTGGAACGCATACTGTCCAGTAAGCAGGGGGTGTATCGGATATGTACCAAACATTTTACCGTGGACTGCTATTATGCTACAAATAGCTCTCGTAGATTGAAAAAAGGAGCCCTTCCCACAATTTTTCCACTGCCGCCATGTAAGGAAAGTGAAGATCAACCTGAATTAGATGATTCCGACCAAAGTAACGGACTTAAAAAACGGAAACCATCATCTTTCATTGAACACAGCTACGCGGTAACATCAGAGCCTATTACTATAAATATAGAACCGGATATAGCTTCTGAAGGACACATACAGACAGTAGTGGAAGAATACTTTACTGTGACAATTGAGTAATCTGATGAAATTACGTTGTGATTAACTAAGACTTCACCAAGCTCAAAAAGATCCTAAAAATCGACAAAAGAAATTTCTGAACCATTCCATCATCTGTATGGTACACGTAACGAGCATATAATGGTCGACCCTACCTGTTTTACCTGCATTGTAGCAACCTAGCCCAATTGTCGCCACTTGATTTGCCGGGTCCGTTTTCAGAAATATTGCGTCGCAATCATTCTAATAGTTCTAATCCATCGGATATGACAAAGCTTTGTTAGTTGAAGCATCTTGCGATACACGTAATGGAGAAAAGCTGCTGCCTTAAAAAGGAATTGATTCAAAAGTGCTAAGTGTTTTAATAGACATTAAAAATGTCACATTTGGGGTTTTATTTATGTATTTGCCGTTTGTACATGGTGCTTCTATCGGGGACTAATAATTTGCACATTACCTTCTACAGCTGCAAGAGAAAATGAACTCTCTTGGAATTTCCGTGTTGATTACTAATAAAATGTGATCGGAGTGTGTCAATAAGTACCGTATTTTTCGGACCATAAGATGCACTTTTTCCCCAAAAAACTTTGGGGGAAAACGGGGGTGCGTCTTATGGTCACAATATACTTAAAAATCCTGTGGCGGCGGTCCTGATGCAGCCTCCCTTCCCAGGCTGGTGTGGTGGGGCTCTGTGGTGTGGTGGTAGCGGGCTGTGCTTTGGGGCAGTGGCAGCGGCTCTCTGTGCTCCGTGGGGGGCTCCGCCGGCATTTCGTCAAAGCCCAGAGGCCCCCGCACATCCGTTGCTGCCATGTTGCGATGGCCTGCGGGAAGATGGCCCCTGGGCCGGAGGCAGCACATGCTCAGATTTCAGATCTCTTTTCTGAGATTTGAATCTGAGCATGCACCGGCCCAGCAGCGATGTTCCCGGAGGCCACCGCAACATGGCAGCAACAGATGTGCTGGGGCCTCCGGGCTTTGACGAAATTCCGGCGGAGATCCCCACGGAGCACAGAGAGCCACTGCCACCGCACCAGCTTGGGATGAGATTTCCCGGAGGCCACTGCACCAGCCTGGACCACGGAACAACCCCTGCGACCACTCCTCCACCTGTACCGATCCCTTCCCTGGTAAACTGAATTAGGACTGTAAAATGGACCCCCATTTGACACTATTTTTTTTTCCCCCCTATTTTCCTTCTAAAAAGTTGGGGTGCGCCTTATAGTCCAAAAAATACAGTATGTAGATTTATTAACTTTTAGTTGAACACACTTGGTAAACATCCACAGCACAGAAAAAAAGCATGAGAACCATTACTCCCTACAATTGTATTTCAGCCCATCAATATTCCTTGTGTGCACAACCCTTTACAGATCATGCCATGCTTCTGAAGAGGGCTCCGGACAGGACTCTGCCTTGATGTTTCCAAAAGACAAATCTTCAATCTTTTTTTAAAACTATAATTCAGTTAATTTACTCGTGTACATTGTTGCCATGGCCTCCTGACCTTATATACTCCTGTAAAGTATTTTAATACCTTTTGAAGTTCCCTCAATTATTGTATTACATCCAGGTTCTGAGTCCGCAAAAATAGCCTTAAAAGAATTTGCCCTCTTCTTTTTCATCCATGCATAGTTGTCTGGTTGTGCTTTATGTCCTCAGTCTATAAAACAATGTGGAGCATCAAGCTGTTTCTACCAAACTTGAGCCTGGGCACAATGTATTTGCCTAGCTGAAGTTTAAAGGGGTTTTTCAATACTTCATATTGAAGGCCTATCTATAGGATAGGTCATCAATATCAGATGGCTGGGGAGACACCTGGCACCCTCGCTGATCAGCTTTATCTTGTTGCCGGCCATATGCGTTCAATTGTGTAGCAGAGCTACACAGCTTAACCAGCTTATGTAGACAACTACTGCAGATCATCAGGGTCCTCTCTCCTTCTGTACTTGTGTGTCCCTTGTCTTTCACATGTTTATTATACTTGTCTATATTTCCCCTTTTCACATGTAAAGCGCCATGGAATAAATGGCGCTATATAAATGCATAATAGCACCTATACAGTTGATGGACCTTTGCAGTTTCACTCTGCAAGTGTGCACATTTGGCTGACATGACGAAACCTAAATGATTGGAGGGAGGGTCGAGTACCCATGCACCCATGTACCTTTCTTACAAAAACCATTTCAGTATCCAGGCTTTTTGTGCATATACAGTCACGGCCAAAAGTATTGACACCCCTGCAATTCTGTCAGATAATATTCAGTTTCTTCCTGAAAATGATTGCAAACACAAATTCTTTGTTATTATTATCTTCATTTAATTTGTCTTAAATGAAAAAACACAAAATAGAATGAAGCAAAAAGCAAAACATTGATCATTTCACACAAAACTCCAAAAATGGGCCGGACAAAAGTATTGGCACCCTCAGCCTAATACTTGATTGCACAACCTTTAGCCAAAATAACTGCGACCAACCGCTTCCGGTAACCATCAATGAGTTTCTTACAATGCTCTGCTGGAATTTTAGACCATTCTTCTTTGGCAAACTACTCCAGGTCCCTGATATTTGAAGGGTGCCTTCTCCAAACTGCCATTTTTAGATCTCTCCACAGGTGTTCTATGGGATTCAGGTCTGGACTCATTGCTGGCCACCTTAGAAGTCTCCAGTGCTTTCTCTCAAACCATTTTCTAGTGCTTTTTGAAGTGTGTTTTGGGTTATTGTCCTGCTGGAAGACCCATGACCTCTGAGGTAGACCCAGCTTTTTCATACTGGGCTCTAAATTATGCTGCAAAATTTGTTGGTAGTCTTCTGACTTCATATGCCATGCACACGGTCAAGCAGTCCAGTGCCAGAGGCAGCAAAGCAACCCCAAAACATCAGGGAACCTCCGCCATGTTTGACTGTAGGGACAGTGTACTTTTCTTTGAATGCCTCTTTTTTCTCCTATAAACTCTATGTTGATGCTTTTGCCCTAAAAGCTCTACTTTTGTCTCATCTGACCAGAGAACATTCTTCCAAAATGTTTTAGGCTTTTTCAGGTAAGTTTTGGCAAACTCCAGCCTGGCTTTTTTATGTCTCGGGGTAAGAAGTGGAGTCTTCCTGGCTCTCCTACCATACAGTCCCTTTTCATTCAGATGCCGACGGATAGTACGGGTTGACACCGTTGTACCCTCGGACTGCAGGGCAGCTTGAACTTGTTTGGATGTTAGTGGAGGTTCTTTATCCAACATCCGCACAATCTTGCGTTGAAATCTCTTGTCAATTTTTCTTTTCCGGCCACATCTAGGGAGGTTAGCCACAGTGCCATGGGCTTTAAACTTCTTGATGACACTGCGCACGGTAGACACAGGAACATTCAGGTCTTTGGAGATGGACTTGTAGCCTTGAGATTGCTCATGCTTCCTCACAATTTGGTTTCTCAAGTCCTCAGACAGTTCTTTGGTCTTCTTTCTTTTCTCCATGCTCAATGTGGTACACACAAGGACACAGGACAGAGGTTGAGTCAACTTTAATCCATGTTAACTGGCTGCAAGTGTGATTTAGTTATTGCCAACACCTGTTAGGTGCCACAGGTAAGTTACAGGTGCTGTTAAATACACAAATTAGAGAAGCATCACATGATTTTTCGAACAGTGCCAATACTTTTGTCCACCCTCTTTGTTAAGTTTGGTGTGGAATTATATCCAATTTGGCTTTAGGACAATTCTTTTTGTGTTTTTTTCATTTAAGACAAATTAAATGAAGATAATAATACCAAAGAATTTGTGTTTGCAATCATTTTCAGGAAGAAACTGAGTATTATCTGACAGAATTGCAGGGGTGTCAATACTTTTGGCCATGACTGTATTTCATGGTCTAAGAACTGATGTGGGACACTCGCATTTCCATTCTCCTCTACTAGTTGAAGGGAATTTCTGCCAATTTGCTGTTAGAGAAGTGATTCATGCATAGGTTCACTTTTTTATCTGCACTTTGTGCTCATAAAACAGATTACCAGTGTATGTCTGGGTTATTACTTTGGGTTTGTGAAATAATCATATTTTATTAGGAATCGGTACAGAAATATGGGGATTAAAAGTTCACTGTTTTATTGCAACTGGCTGACAGTAATTAAAATGGTAAAGCACAGCCTAGGATCCCCTGCCACGTTTCACCACAGCTCCTGCTTCATCAGCGGTAGAGGGAGTTGAACCTTGATGGGTCAAAGTATTTTGGCTAACAACCGTTAAAAGTATTTAATTTATAATGGACATGATTGATGAAATGCTCCGTTTAGTTTATGAACAAGATTTTGAAACTGGTATTGTTTAATTTCCAGAGTGCTATTATGACTTGTGCTCATAGCTAGGGATGAGCGAGCATACTCGTGAGGATTCGGTACTCGCCGATTAATGCGGTACTCGAATCCTCGCGAATATTTCACTACTCGCCTCGCAATATTCTCAACAGCACGGCACAGTCCCCGCACAGCCCACCACAGTCCCACACAGCCCAGTACAGTTCCGCACAGTACCTGCAAAGCCCTGCACAGTCTGCCACAGTACCTGCAAAGCCCTGCACAGTCCCTCACAGTACAGGCCGGCACAGGCTGGAACAGTCCCGCATAGCCTGGCACAGTCCCCGCCCAGTCCATCAGTCCCCGCCCATTAATCGCATTTCCCATAGACTTACATTGGACTCGTTACGAGGAGGTACTTGTAACGAGTACAGCGAGTCCGAATACTACAGTACTCGCTCATCCCTACTCATAGCCGTTGTAATCATTTATTCATGAAGATTCAGCTAAACCTGCAGATTGTCTAAGTCTAGTTTCACACTAGCGTTTCAATGACCTGCGTCTGTCTGCGCATGGCCGCCGCTAAGCTCCACCCTCCAATGGGCGCATGACGCTGCATGCGACCTGCGTACCCTATCTTTAGCATTGGGTATGCAGGCCGTGCGCAGGCATGCGTTTGCCGGCGCATGGGTCCTTTTGGCGCAGGTCGGCGTGCCGGCAAAAGCATACCTGCGCACGGCCTTCGTACACATTGCTAAAGATAGGGTACGCAGGTCGCATGCAGCGTCATGTGCCCATAGGCAGAGTGGCTGGGAGGAGGCGTGTCCGGGGGCGGAGCTTAGCGGCGGCCGTGCACAGACTGACGCAGGTCAATGAAGCGCTAATGTGAAACTAGCATAACGTATATGGGCTCCTCACGTCTCTGCCCCGACAAATGGTTTTAAAGGATCCGGCCTAATGTTTTTTTTTTTTTACACAAGCCACTGACAGAGGAGTCTGGCAGCCACATTTTTTATAGAGAACACAGGAGTGCTCTGCACGGGGGGGGTGGGAGGGTTGGGAAAGATGGCTGTCAATCGAAGGATCATTTGGTCCACAATCGTGGACGAAAGTGTTGGCATCCTTGAAATTGTTCCAAAAAATTGAATATTTCTCTGCCAAAATTATTGCAGCTGTTTGGCACTGGGTACTACATTGCAACCTAAAATCTTTTAATCTTTAAATTTCTTGATGCCTTGCACACAGTCAAGGCATCCAGTGCCAAAGACAGCAAAACAATCCCAACACATCTTTGAACCGCCACCATATTTGACTGTGGGTACTGTTTTTTTTTTTTTTTTAAGGCATCATTACAATTATGGTAAACAGTACCATGATGTGTTTTACCATATAACCCTCTTGGTCTCATCTATTCACAATATGCTTTTCCAAAAGGATTTTGGCTTACGCTCGTACATTTTGGCAAACTGCCATCTTGCCTTTTTATGTCTGTGTCAGCAGTAAGTCATCTTGGGTCTCCTGCCATAGCATTTCATTCAACTGTTGACTGTTTGCACTGACATTGCACCTTGAGCCTTCAAGACTGCTTGAGTTTCTTTGGAACTTGATTGGGGCTGCTTATCCACCATCTGGACTATCCAGCATTGCAACTTTTCTTCAATTTTTCTCTGCTGTTCACTACGTTTCGCTATAGTGCCACGAGTTGTAAACATCCTGATTATGTTGTGTACTGTGGACAGAGTAACATCAAGATCTCTGGAGATGGACTTGTAACCTTGAGAATGTTGATATTTTTCAACAATTTTGGCTCTCAAGTCCTCAGACTCTTCTTTCTGTTCTCCAGGCTTAGTGTGGCGCACACAATGCAAAAGATTGAGTCAACGTCTCCCCTTTTATCTGGTTTTAGGTGTCATTTTCATATTGCCCACGCTTGTTACTTGCCACAGGTGAGTTTGAACCAACATCACATGCTTGAAATAAAGTTGTTTACACACAATTTTGGAGTGGTAAAAATTTTCTTGTCCCATTTTTGGGAGTTTTTTGTGAAATTATGTCCAGTTTGCCTTTTTTTTGTGTACCAATACTCACAAAGGAAATAAGTCTATATCAAAACATGTGTAATTCCAAAAATTTTCTGGGAGAAATGCTTCATTTTCTGAAGCAATTTGAAGGGTGCCAACACTTTTGGCCATGACAGTGTGGAGGGCTTAATGTTCTGTCCAATTTTGTTTTAATCAATTGATTTAAAAGTGTACACAGTGATAGGAAGCAAAGTAGCAGAGTAGTAAGGACACGTTCAGTATTTTACATCAGTATTTGGATGACAAAAACTGGGAGTGGGTGAAGAATGCAGAAGTGGTGACGTGTTTCTATTATACTTTTCCTCTGATTGCTCCAACATGATATTGTCTTACAAATACTGAGCGTGTGAACGTGACCTAAGGAAGGGTCCTCGTACCTTGACTGCAAAATAACAAAAATTGATGGCATCCTTTTTGTTTTGGTTTGAGCGCTGTTGCAACAATGTATACAGGAATGGAAATTTTTTTTATGCATCCTCTTTACAAGAACGAAAGAAGAAAATAAAATATTTTTGTTTACAGGAAAATTTGATAAGAGAAGACTGGAAAACGCGTGAATTATGTAATTATATATTTTTTTTCATGTAATCATGATATTTTTGTTGGGTATACATAATTTTATTTTCAAGATTTAAAAAAAAAAATTATCCTCTAGCAAACAAAATTAAAAAAATAAAGTTGTGGTTTATGTTGTAGTTATACACAGTTGACCATTGATGTTGAATAAAGAATGATTAGATAATATTTCTGGGTCATTTTGAGAAAACTGCAATTCTGTGTGTTCATTCGCTCTTCTTTGTATTTCTACTAAAAAAATCAACTCGGCTAGAGCGGAAAGATGCAGCTGGCAGACGGCCTTTATCGACAGCTCGACGGCCTTTATCGACAGCTCAGCTGCAGAAGCATAATAGGACTTTTAGGTTGCAGGGTTTTGTTTGAGGTGACGTCCTAAGGGCAGGGTCTCCTGACTGTAGAGTCTCGTATCTGAAAGAATCGGGTCGGTTATGCTATTGACACTCTGATAAAACATTGCTCCAAGTTTGATCAGAGTGTCAACGTAGTGAGATTGATTCTCTATGATGACCGCGTCGGAGCACACTCTGAAGAGAAGCCGTAGAAGAAAATGTCTGCATTCTGGGTCCACGGAAATTGGACTACTCAGATGTCATTAGAGTGTAGTCGGATGTTTTCCACGCATCTGAAAGACACAAGAACAATTGAATGGTGGAAGCTGGCATGTCAGCCACCTCAGGGAACAACGGAATCCCACTTCGTAGGGCAGCAAAATCCAGCCGCCAGACAGACGCCATGGACTGCCATGTCAAGTGACCCAACTGCACCCCTACTGGCTACACCTGGGGAAAATGCACTGCCTAACTCCCCGATCAGGGGCACTGCGGTTGCATAGGGTGTGACCAGGCCCATACAGAAGTGGGGGGAGCCGACCCCAGTACCTATTTCAGCTGGATGTACTTTGAACATGCACATCCAGCTGAAGTGTATTGCAGCGCACAGACCTTGCGGTTCACTGCTCTGCAATACACACTGCAAGCCAATTGGAGGCAGACTACGTACCAGGCATTGGCGTCACATGGCAGTGATGTCATGCAACGCCATAGAAGGCACGACGATGTTTGCTGCTGGCCTCTCCGCTGGCTACAAAAGGATACAGTACATTTTGTGTTTGGAGTAAGGTGTGAATTTATTTTCTATGCGGAGGCAGAATGCGAATATGTATACCAGGAAGGAGCCCAGGATGGGGGACGTGTCTACCAGGTTGTGGGTCAAATATGCCAAAAAGGGGCCTAAGATGGGGGACAAATGTACCACGAAGGGGCCCAGGGTGACATGTATACCAAGATGGGGGTCATATATACCATTAAAGGACCCTTATCACTAACAACCCATCCAATCCACACAGGCAAATCAAAGCATAGATGTTCATAACTTAAGTGTAATTAGAAATGACACAAGCAAAAAGTATTGAACACACGTACTGAAATTTAATACTTTGTATATAAGCCTTTGTTGGTGATGACAGCTTCAAGATGCCTACTGTATGGAGAAACTAGTCGCAGGCATTGCTCAGGTGTGATTTGGCCCAATCTTTCACACAAACACTCGACACCCTTAAGGTTCTGTTGGCTCCTTCTATGATCTGTGAATTTTAGTTGTTTCCACAAAATTTTCTATTGAATTCAGGTCAGGGCAATTCTAGCAGCTTTATTTTCTTTATCTGAAACCAATTCAAAGTTTTCTTGGCTGTGTTTTTGAGATCATTGTCTTGCTGAAATGTCCACCCTCGTTTTATCATCATTCTGGTAGATGGCAGCAGATTTATATCAAGAACGTCTCGGTACATTTGTCCATTTATCCTTCAATCATATGAATTTTTCCAGTGCTGTATGCTGAAAAACAGTCCCACACCATGATGTGGGAATTTCACTGTTGATATGCTGTCTTTTGGGTGATATGCAGTGCTTTTTGGCCTCTAAACATGGTGCGTATTATGGCATTCAAAGAATTCCATTTTGGTCTTATCTGATCAGACTGTATTCTCCCAGTATTTTACAGACTTGTGTAAATGTGCTTGAGCAAACTTTAAACTCTCCTGAACATGCTTTTTGTTCAGCGTGGTGAGCGTGCACACAGGCCATTGAGGTTGAGTGCATTACTTATTGTTTACTGCGAAACAATTATACTTGCTGATTCCAGGCCTCTCTGTAGCGCTCCACAGGTCGTCCTTGGCTATTGGACAACTTTTCTGATATTCTTTTCACTCCTCTATCAGAAATTTTGTGAGGAGCACCTGGTCGTGGCCGATTTATGGTCAAATTATGTTTTCCATTTCAGGATTATGGCCCCAACAGTGCTTACTGGAACCTTCAGTAGTTTAGAAATTCTTCTGTAACAAATGACATCAGTATGTTTTGCAAAAATAAGGTTGCAAAGGTCTTGAGACAGCTCACATAATAATCTTTATATAGCGCCAACATATTCCACAGCTCTTTACAATTCAAGAATTCATATACAAGTCATAAGTAGCAACGTTAAAGATAATAAAATAATTAAAGCAAAGATAATGATCCTGCTCGTGAGAGCTTACAATCTACAGTCTAAAATAGAATCTACAATCTATTTTACCCATCATGAGATGCTTCTTGTGTGGCATCTTGGTAATGAGACACCTTCTTATAAGCCATCAGTTGAACCTGCTGATATTTTTCACTAAGTGGCAGGATTGCTTTTTAATTGCTGATAGATTTCATTCGGTGTCATGACTTTCCATGGCTTTTTACAACTCTCTTCATGTGGTCAATACTTTTTCCCAGTGTCTTTTCTCATTATTACACAGAATTTATGGTTTCATTTCTTTGCCTGTGAGGATTGGATGGCTAGATACTGAGATCTGGTGAGAGTTTCGTGGCAATAGCACCTTTCAAAATATATTTACTTAGGTAATTGGTGACGTGTTTAATACTTAATTCACCCTCTTTATATACCAGCAAGGGGTCCAGAATGGGTAATATATACACACCAGGAAGGGGCCCTGGATGGAGAAATAGTATACCAGGATCGGAGACATATTCCAGGAAGGGGATCAAGACGGGGGGACATTACTACATAATGAAGGAGGGGGCGAACACATATGTCCTTTATAGGATCTAACACACTACTAGGGCCCATACATCTGACCACATGCAGAGGGGAGTAGTACAAATTTCACACCGTGGCCCATCGGACTCTAGTTACGTCACTGGCTCCAATATACACTCCTGTACATAGTACTCTTTGTACCATGATTTCCATTGCGATCAATAAAGTCTATCTTATCGTAACATCTATTAATTTTAACAAATATCCAACTCAATTTTAAAAGGTTCCAAAGGTAATGAAAATGGGTTACAGTATGTGAAGCTCAGTTTGGCTGGACAGCCAGGTCTAGGAAGACTTCTGGTGGTCCCAAACTTCCATTTAGGGATTATGGAGGCCACTGTGCTCTTAGGAACCTTGAGTACTGCAGAAATTCTTTTGTAACCTTGGCCAGATGTGTGCCTTGCAACAATTCTGTCTCTGAGCTCCTTGGCCAGTTCCTTTGACCTCATGATTCTCATTTGGTCTGACATGCACTGTCTTATGCAGACAGGTGTGTGCCTTTACAAATCAAGCCCTATCAGTTTAATTAAACACACCTGGACTCTAATGAAGGAGTAGAACCATCTCAAGGAGGATCACAAGGAAATGGGCAGCATGTGACTTAAATATGAGTGTCTGAGCAAAGGGTCTGAATACTTATGACCATGTGATATTTCAGTTTTTCTTTTTTAATACATTTGCAAAAATGTCTACATTTCTGTTTTTTTCAGTCAATATGGGGTGCAGAGTGTCCATTAATGAGAAAAAATTAATCTTTTTTGAATTTACCATATGGCTGCAATGAAACAAATAGTGAAAAATGTAAAGGGCTCTGAATACTTTCCATACCCACTGTATGTAGGTTTTCTCAAATTTTTTTATGTAGTTACGGACAGACTCGATGATGTTGAGATCGGGATTCTGTGGGGACCATATCATCACTTCTAGGACTCCTTGTTCTTCTTTACACTGAAGATAGTTCTTAATGGCATTGTCTACCTGTTTAGGGTCTTGTCCGGCTACTAAATAAGTTTAGAGCCAATCGGACACCTCCCTGATTGTATTACAAGATGGATAAGGCTCTGTCTTCATGTCTCAGCATTGAGGATACCCTTAATCCTGATAAAATTCCCTACTCCATTTAATGAAATGAAGCTTCATACTTGCAAGGACCCTTCACTGTGCTCCACTATAGCCTGCAGACCCTCATTATTCTACCGCTCTTCAGCCCTTCAGCGATCAAACTTTCACTTATCCGTCCAGAGCACCTGCTGCTCTTTTTTCTGCACCCCAGTTCCTATTCTTGTGCGCAGTTGAGTCACTTAGCCTTATATCTATGTTGAAAGTATCGTATGTTTCTTGGATACAATTCTTCTGTGAAGACCACTTTTTGTCAGCATGGAAAGGAACACCGTTGAAATATATATATATTTTTTTATTCTCAATAAGTTGCCATACATTCTGGGAAAGTTGCTTTAGACTCACAGGAGTAAAGCATTTTTTTCTTCATTTTTACACTTTATAATTTTGATGAATTTCCATTTTAAATGATTTTCTTTTTGGAGTAGTCTAAAAATTGCAATAAATAAAAAATGGAGATTTTTTCAATAATTACTCTTTGGAGAAGTGTCTAAATACAAGCAAAATATTTAGAATTGAGAGTCCTCAGTGGTTGATACCTTTCAATGGCTAACTGAAAAGATGGTAACACATTGCAAGCTTTCGAGACTACTCAGGTCTCTTCATCAGGCATAGAATAAAGGAAAATCTGAAGAATTACATATTTATGCACAGCACAGAAAGAAAGAATGCAATAAATAAAACAAGTGCTAAACAGTTGTGGCTATAAATATTGGAACAGTTTATAGATAAGGAGTGTGAATGTTTTATAGTCTGGTAATGTGTTGTGATTCCCCCATAAGGTCTGAGGGGCAATTCCTTAATTGATATAAAAATACATATATCCATGCGACACATTCATTCCTGCACTGAGTGTGTCAAAGGTCGTCATGAGTTTGTACTCCCAGACCCTTCTGTCTTTCTGAGATTTGAAATTAATAAATTAACAATTTAATGTCCATCATGCTATGACCGGGGATACAAAAATGTTTTGCCACGAGTAGATCCATTCTTTTTTCTCTTATCGTGTGACGATGAGAATTCATCCTTGTTCTAAGCTTTTGCCCTGTCTCCCCCACATACAGACCTCCAGTTGGACATTTAGTACAAATAATTAAGTACACCACCTTAGATGTAATGCAGCTGAAAGTACCTGGGATCTCGTAGTCCTGATCTGAGTTGGGGATCTTTATCTTGTCCGTGGTCATTATAAATGAACAGGTTTTACATTTTTTCTGGTTGCAAGGAAAGGTTCCTGCAGCTGTTGGGGAGGACAGGAAGCTTCTGACAATGATGCTTCTTAAATTTGGGGTCTGCCTAAAACACAGTAGTGGGAACTCTGGAAAAACGGATTGTAATCGGGCATCTTTTTGTAGTAAAGCTTGTAATTTCCATGCAGCTCCCCTTAGCACCTCCAGATTTGGATTGTAGGTGACCACTAGAAGCACCCGGTTATTTTCATCTTTAGCTTTGAAATATAGGAGGTGATTCCTTGATATTCTGGTGGCTCTTGTAATTTGGTTTTCAATTGTTCTTGGGTGTTAGCCCTGATTCAAAAAGGTCTTTCTTAGGCGACCAAGGTGTTTGTCTCTATCCATGGGGGTGGAACATATATGATTGTATCTGATGGCTTGGCTGTAGACAATGAAGTTTATGTGTTTTGGATGGAAATTGTCCCATTTAAGGTATGTTGTAAGGTCAATTGGCTTTCTGATACAGGGATGTCTCTATTTCATTGTTGTTGAGCTTAATGATGGTGTCCAAAAAGATAATTTCTGTGCTGGAGTAGTTGAGTGTTAAGTCGATGGTGGGATGAAATTGATTAAACTGTTCGCGGAACGTCTTTAGCTGTGGCTCAGACTCCGTCCAGATGATAACAATATCATCAAGGTAGCGGTAGTAGGCCAGAGGCCTGATGGGGCGTGAGGACAAAAAGTCACTTTCAAGCTTGTCCATGAAAAGATTTGCATACTGTGGAGCCATTTTCCTTCCCATAGCTGTGCCAGTCTCCTGTAGATATATCTTGTTGTCAAATTCTAAGTACGGTAATTGTTGGTGAGGATGAATTTTGTGAGTTTCTCCACAGAATCAGCATCATTCTTGGTGTTTTCCATGAAGACTTTGGAGGCAATTAATCCATCCTGGTGTGGGATATTAGAGTACAAAGATTCCACATCCATGGTGGCCAGGATGGTTCCTTCTGGAAGAGGACCTATTGCTGCTAGTTTAGTCAATAGGTCAGTTGTGTCCTGAATGAAGCTGGGTGTATCCTTTACCAGGGATTTAAGAACACCCTCTACCCATCCAGATACCTGCTCAGTAAGGGTGCCCACACATGAAATCATTGGCCTCCCTGGATTTCCAGATTTGTGGATTTTGAGAAGCATGTAGAATGTCCCCATTCTTCAGACCTTATGGGGGCATCGCAACACAGAACCAGACTATAAAGCATTCACACTCCTTATCTATTAACTGTTCCAATATTTGTGGCCACAACTGTTTATTACTCTCCCATAATGATAAATTTCTGCTTCATGTCACTTCTCTTATCTATTGCATTCTTTCTTTCTGTGTTGTGTTGTGCATAAATATGTGATTCATCGGATTTTGTATTAGTCAATGCCTGATTAGTCTCGAAAGCTTGCAATGTGTTACCATCTTTTCAAGTAGCCATTAAAAGGTATCAACCACTGAGGATGCTCAATTCTGAATATTTTTGTATCTACTGGCTAACATGGAACAAAAAGATATATATCCTTCCTGTATGTAAATACAAGCAGTGTTTCGGATGGATACCAGATATAAGATACCGTACTTGTAAAATCTCCACATTTTGAGTTTATGTATAATGTGCTATCTATTTATTATTAGTTAAGAAGAGTCATGATACTGGCTGACTGAGGCTATGTGCCCACGATGCGATTTTTAAGCGTTTTTGCCGCGATTTTCGGCGCGAAAACGTTTAAAAATCTTGTACATGACGCCCCCCATGCATTCCTATGGGATTCCGCACATGCTGTGCTAATGCTGCGCTTTTTTCCGCGGTGGAATCGCATCGCGGAAAAAATCGCAGCATGCTCATTCTTTCTGCGGAATCGCAAAGAATTGCCGCGATCCCGCACCCATAGGAATGCATGAGAATCGCTTAATTCCCGCATGTGGCTATGCTCACCATGCGGGAAGTTAAGCGTCTCATGTGCGGTTGGTACCCACGGTGTGGAGGAGAGGAGACTGTCCTCCAGGCCCTGGGTACCATACCCCTGTAAAAAAAAGAATAAAAAATAAAAAATCGGGGTATATTTACCTTCCGGCGTCCCGCGCTGCATTCCCGGCCTAAGCGTTCCCAGTAATGCCTTGCGGCAAGGCCCTGTGATGACGTAGTCTCGCGAGATCGCTATAGTAACGCGAGACCAACGTCATCACAGGTCTCGCAAGGCATCGCTGGGAACGCTGATGCCCGGGATGGCAGCGCGGGACGTCGGAAGGTAAATATACCCCGATTTTTTATTTTTTTAGCATTTTAACATTCTATCTTTTACTATTGATGCCGCATAGACAGCCTCAATAGTAAAAAGCTGCTCACACTTGTCAAACACTATGTTTGACGAGTGTGACCAACCTGTGAATCACTTTCCAAGCGATGCTTCAAATCCCTTGGAAAGTGCTTGAGAAAATCGCGGCAAAATCGCAGTGAAAAAAACGCGCGATTTCTGGGAAGGAGTCCGGTTTTCACTGTGCGTTTTAACACGCAACGTGGGCACATAGCCTAAATATTTATCAGTCTATTTGTACACAAACATGTGCTTAGCTTTCCATTGTTGTTCCACTAGATGGTGCTATAACTCCATTGATTTAGTGCTACTGTGCAGGACATAAATGATAAAAAATCAAGAGAAGCCTACAACCTATACAGGCAGCACACCAATAGCTGCTTGTCATTTGAAATTACTAAGATTTAACCCCTTCACCTCCTTGGGATTTTCCGGTTTTGCGTTTTCTTTTTTGCTCGCCTTCTTCCAAGCCATCACTTTTTTTATTATTGTTCCAGCAATATGACTGTAAGAGGGCTTGTTTTTTGTGGCACAAGTTGTACTTTTGAATAACACTATTGGTTTTACCAGATAATGTACTGGAAACCGGTAACAAAATTCCAAAAGCGTGGAAATTGCAAAAACATTTTTTACCATGTTCACTAAATGCTAAAGAGAGGCCTGGAGTCAGAACCAGAACCCTTATTGGAATTGCCCTAACTTCCATACTGTGATACTTGGGCGAGTAACGAGTAGTGGCGAGCACGTTCGCTCATCACCAGTCACCACCCCTGCCCCCATATACACTATGATGTTCACCACCGACCCCCATAAATAGTATGATGTTCTAAACAGCTCTCATGTATACTAAGATGATCCCCACAACACACCATACATTATAATGGCATATAAACAACACCCCAAACAGTATGATATTCCCCACATCCCCCTATCCAGTATGGTCCCCACAACCCCCAGTATGATGACCTCCACAGCCCCATAGACAGTATGTTCTCCACAGGTACTCATATATACTTCGCTGTCCCACATTCACAGCCCCTCATTTCATGACCCAAATGGACATCCCCTCATTTTATTGCCCCCGCACTGCCTCTCATTTCATGCACCCCTGCACAGCTCACAAGTATTTATATGTTTTTTGCACTTTTTATATTTTTCGGGGTGCAGTTGGGCCCAGATAGCTCTGTAAACTGTGGCCTCTGTTCACATAGGATGCATTATAGTTAGCACTGGGCAGCCCGCCATAGGGCGTCATTAATAGGCTGTAAGCCAGATGCTCTGCCTCCTTTGTGTGTGAACAGTGCCGCATACAGATTATATTTGTTTGCACTGGTGTACCAAATGGCCAATCCCTGATTGTAGGATGGCTGTCTTATCGGTATTACTGCACCTGTGTAGCCACCATCTATATTTGGGTCTGCTGCATCGTGTTAGTACATTTGACTTGAGTCCTAAACATATAAGCATCTCTGCCTGTTTTGTGATGTTTCATTTCTTGATCCCTGCACAGCGCCTCATATTATTCATCCCATCTGCACAACCCCTCAGTTTATTGCCCCATCTGCACAGCCCATTTTTCCCCCATCTGCATAGCCACTCTTTTTATTTTTCCCATCTGCACAGATCCTCGTTTTACCCCCTCTTCACAGTCCCTCAGCTGATTCTCCCATCTGCACAGCACCTAATTTTATTCCCTTATCTGCACAGACCGTCAGTTTATTCCCCCATCTGCACAGCTCCTCACCTCATTTTATTCTCCCCCATTAGCACAGCCCCTCACCTCATTTTATTTCCCCCATTGGTACAGCCACTCACCTAATTTTATTTCCACATCAGCACAGCCCTCACCTCATTTTATTGCACCCCCATCAGCACAGCCCCTCCACTAATTTTACCCCCATCTGCACAGCACCTCCCTCCATTTTATGCCCTTCTGCACAGTGATATAAAAATTAAAAAAAAGCTCATACTCACAGAATCCAGGCTCCCAGTCTATCGTCTCCTCCATGCAGCAGTGAACATTGGATGGCGCAATGACACTGCGCCGCGCCATCCAGAGTCCTCTGCGTGTGCATCTTCTCCAACAAAGAACAGTCCAAATGTGGCCTGTGTCTTGCTGGAGATCCTGGCGGAGCAGGAGAGATGACAGTTCCTCTGCTCGTGTCCCATGCGGCACACACAGCGCATGGAGGGAGCGGCGGTCAATGCACGGGACAGAGAGAGGGGTGAGTGGTGTCAGTGGCTGACATCGCTCACCTCCATGCCTGCACACCCCTTGGGTAGGCAGGAGGAAGCACTCTAGGCCGGTGCTTACCATCCCTACCACTCATCCTAACCAAGTGTGGTGTAATGTCACGTGTGACTGGATACACCGCCTCCAGCAGGGCGAATTTCTATAACACCCATGAACCTGGATACACTGCCTCCAACAGGGCGAATTTAAACAGAGTTAAGGGAAACACTTTGGAAGCTGTTACAATGGAAGGCCTTGCAATAGGGAAGGGGACGTGGAGACCTCCTGCACTCCCCTGAGTCAGTGTCCCTACACTCCTGACGATCCCTAGAAAGGTTCCGCACCTGGCGACGAGCTGGATACCTCAAATCCCTAGCTCGCCCTGCACCTATCCCTTTCTAGTGAATTGGACGGTGCAGAAACTAATCCCACCACTGAACTAATACACACACAAGGAAAGTAATAAACAGGGAAAAACACCACTTAGCTTAGCTCTGTTACTATTGCTCCCAGCAACAGAGTACAACACCAAAGTTTAGCTTCACCCCTGAAGCTCGACACCTGAATTCAGCTTCCGCCAGGAGCTCCTCTCTATAGTTCCTTCCTTCACCAAACTAGGTTGGAAATGAGCAATATCACCAACAGTGAGTGAGACCACCTGCTACTCCTTTATAGGTAGGGAATCACACCTGCTTCATAATAACGTGCAATAACACTAGCGGCCACCGGGGGGCAACTAAACTAAAGTAACCAGAGCGCAATGACCCTAACGGCCACCGGGGGCAAAACTAGAACTAAAACAACCACAGTGTAATGACCCTAATGGCCACCGGGGCCAAAACTAAATTTAAGCAAACAGCTTAAAGGAAAAAAAAGGTTACTTGTGCAAAATCCGTCATAATCCAACATGGATCATGACATGTGGGTTATGTCATGCTCTACCTGCCATCTGTGTGGAGTCTGTCACTATCTACCTGCCCACTGTGTATAGTGCAGGATTCTGTCACTCCCTACCTGCCCTCCATGTGTAATGCAGGGGTCTGTCACTATCTACATGCCCTGCATCTGTATTGGAGAGGTCTGTCACTCTCTACCTGCCTTCCATTTGTAGTGCGGGATCTGTAACTACCTTTCCTCCATATGTAGTTCGGAGTCTGGCACTCTCTATCAGCCCTCCATGTGTAGTGCGGGGTCTGTCATTCTCAACCTGCCCTCTGTGTACTGTGCAGTCTGTCACTCCCTACCTGCCCTCCATGTGTAGTGCGGGATCTGTCACTCTCTACCTACCCTCCATGTTTAGTGCAGCGGTCAGTCACTCTCTACCTGCCCTCCATGTGTAGTGCAGGGTTTTTCACTTTCTACCTGCCTTCCTTGTGTAGTGCAGCGGTCTGTCACTCTCTACCTGCCCGCTATGTGTAGTGTGGGGTCTGTCACTCTCTACCTGCACTCTATGTGTACTGTGGGGCTCTGTCACTCTCTACCTGCCCTTCTTGTGTAGTGCAGCTGTCTGTCACTCTCTACCTGCCTGCTATGTGTAGTGCGGCAGTCTGTTACTTCCTACCTGCCCTCCATGTGTAGTGCGGCGGTCTGTCACTCCCTACCTGATCTCTATGTGTACTGTGGGGTTCTGTCACTCCCTACCTCCCCTCCATGTATAATGCAGTGGTCTGTCACTCCCTACCTGCCCTCCATGTATGACGCGATGGTCTGTCACTCCCTACCTGCCCTCCAAGTGTAGTTTGGGGTCTGTCACTCCCTACCTGCCATTAATGTGTATTGTGGGGTCTGTCACTCCCTTTTTGCCTTCCACGTGTAGTGCAGGAGTCTGTCACTATCTACCTGCCCTCCATGTATAGTGTGGGGTCTGTCACTTTCTACCTGCCCTCCTTGTGTAGTGCAGCGGTTTGTCACTCTCTACCTGCCCGCTATGTGTACTGCGGTGGTCTGTTACTTTCTACCTGCCCTCCATGTGTAGTGCGGCGGTCTGTCACTCCCTACCTGCCCTCCATGTATAATGCGGTGGTCTGTCACTCCCTACCTGCCCTCCAAGTGTAGGTTGGGGTCTGTCACTCCCTACCTGCCGTTAATGTGTATTATGGGGTCTGCCATTCCCTTTCTGCCTTCCATGTGTAGTGCAGGGGTCTGTCACTATCTACCTGCCCTCCATGTATAGTGTGGGATCTGTCAGTCCTTACCTGACCCTCCATGTGTACTGCGGGGTTCTCTCACTCTCTACCTGCCCTCTGAGTAGTGCCAGGTCTGTCTCTCACTCTCTACCTGCCCTCTATATGTAGTGTGGGTTTTAACTCTTTACCTGCCCTCCATGTGAAATTTTCTCTATCTTCCTACACTTCCAGCAAGCATCGGACTGGAGTACCCTGGGCCTACCAAAGAAAATCATTCTTGGGGCCCACTTTGTAGCTACATAGAAATAAATACAATACCACCAATTGTACTGTTATACACGCTAATATCAGGGTATAATATAAGGTAGTACACTTCTTAATAATATAGTAGGGATTGGCACCCACATTTTGATACAAACTCAATGATAAATGTCTTCTGGTGCTTATTAACCATATAGAGTCTGCCTATGGGGCATGCATTGTGCAATATAGAGTCTGCCTATGGGGTTGCATTATACTATAGAGTGTGCTTATGGGGGCTGCTTTATACAATATATAATCTGCCTATAGAGGCCTATAGGGAGTGCATTACAGTATATAGAGTCTGCCTATGGGGAGTGCATTATACAATATAGAGACTGCTTATGGGTGGTGCATTATACAATATGGCATCTGCCTATGTGGGGTGCATTATACTATATAGAATCTGCCTATGGGGGTGCATTATACAGTGTAGAGTCTGCCTGTGGGGGTGCATTATTCAATACAGAGTCTGCCTATGGGGAGTGCATTATTCCATACTGAGTCAGCCTGTGGGGCTGCATTATTCCATGCAGTCTGCCTATGGGGGTGCATTATTCCATACAGAGTCTGCCTGTGGGGCTGCATTATTCCATATAGTCTGCCTATGGGGCTGCATTATTCCATACAGAGTCTGCCTATGGGGGTGCATTATTCCATACAGAGTCTGCCTATGGGGGGTGTATTATACTACAGTTGAAACTAGATAAATGCCTTAAAACATTCTCTCTCTCATTTGGGAAATAATTGTGCTAATCCTAATTGACCTAAAACAGGAAAAGTTTATTCTGATTTCATGTCAGATTTTGAGAAAAACATGCATATTATTATTAGTATTTATTTATATAGCACCATTGATTCCATGGTGCTGCACATGAGAAGGGGTTACATACAAATTACAGAGATCACTTACAGTAAACAAACTAACAATGACAGACTGATACAGAGGGGAGAGGACCCTGCCCTTTCGGGCTTACATGCTACAGGATGGTGGGGAAGGAGACAGTAGGTTGGTGGGTTGCAGCAGTTCCAGTGTTGGTTGAGGTGATATTTCCGGTAGTGGTGAGGAGGTAGCGGGGTCATTGCAGGCTGTAGGCTTTCTTGAAGAGGTGGGTTTTTCAGGTTCCGTCTGAAGGATCCGAATGTGGTTGATAGTCGGACATGTTGGGGCACAGAATTCCAGAGGATAGGGGCTATTCGGGAGAAGTCTTGGAGGCGGTTGGGTGAGGAGCGAATAAGTGTGGAGGAGAGAAGAAGGTCTTGGGATGACTGTAGATGTAATTTTAAATAGTGTATGTAAACTTCTGGTTTCATACATACAGTATATGTGTGTCCCTATAGTTAGATTCCCTTTCTATGGTAGAAAGATAAATAGTTTTGGATGATTACCATTGTCCCTTCATTGTCTGCGCCGTTGCATCCAAATAACCTGTTCACAATATCAAAGTATGTCATTGGATGGGCAAGGGTTAAACAGTCAGTTCTGATGACATCACAAAGCACATAAACATCATAGACATCATATGACATCACAATTGGAATAGAATGAGCAAAGTGCAACACATGAGCCATCTTGTTTCATTAGAGTCTGACAGCTTGAAGGAAACAAGTCCAGGTAGGGAACTCTTCACTTATGACCTCACTCACAAATTGTATAGATAGCGGGTTAGAAGTGGGATTCAGAACTGCATCATTCACCTGAACATCTTATCAAAAAGTGCTATATCCTATGTCCTGTGATTGTTATAATGATTCTATGATTAAAAAAGGTATTGATCAGATTCTATGAAAATCGGGAGAAAACAGACCAAGCAGAAAATGGCATGCACACCAAATAAGTCTATGAGAAATCAATATATGAAAGAATACTTTATTTGGAAAAACAGGACACACAATTAACGCCAATTAAAAAGGACAAAAAAAGTCCCAATAACACCCCCGCATGTAAATACCACATATAACCTAAACTGATTTAAAAGCCCCCTATACCTATTTAGGTTATATGTGGTATTTACATGCTGGGGTGTTATTGGGACATTTTTGTCCTTTTTAATTGGTTTTAACTGTGTGTCCTGTTTCCAAATAAAGTATTCTTTCATACACTGCGTGCAGAATTTTTAGGCAAGTTGTATTTGAGAGGATTCTTTTTATTATTGAACTATGTTCTCAATCAACCCAAAAGACTCATAAATATCAAAGCTTAATATTTTTGGAAGTTGGAGTGGTTTTTTTTAGATTTGGCTATCTTAGGAGGATATCTGTTTTTTCAGGTAACTATCTCTGTGCAGAATTATTAGGCAACTTAATAAAAACCAAATATATACCCATCTCGCTTGTTTATTTTCACCAGGTAAACCAATATAACAACACAAAATTTAGAAATAAACATTTCTGACATTCAAAAACAAAAAAAAAAAAATCAGTGACCTTTCTTTACGATGACACTCAAAAGCCTTCCATGCATAGATTCTGTCACTTGCTTGATCTGTTTGCGATCAACATTGCGTGCTGCAGCCACCACAGCCTCCCAGACAATGTTTCGAGAGGTGTAATGTTTTCCCTCCTTGTAGATCTCACATTTTATGAGGGACCACAGGTTCTCTATGGGGTTCAGATCAGGTGAACAAGGCGGCCACGTCATTATTTTTTCTTCTTTTAGACCTTTACTGGGCAGCCACGCTGTGGAGTATTTGGATGCATGTAATGGAGCATTGGCCTGCATGAAAATCATGTTTTTCTTGAACGATACCGACTTCTTCCTGTACCACTGCTTGAAGAAGGTGTCTTCCAGAAACTAGCAGTAGGTCTGGGAGTTGAGCTTCACTCCATCCTCAACCCGAAAAGGTCCCACAAGTTCATCTTTGATGATACCAGCCCTTACCAGTACCCCACCTCCACCTTGCTGGCATCTGAGTCAGAGTGGAGCTCTCTGCCCTTTACTGATCCAGCCTCGGGCCCGTCCATCTGGCCCATCAAGAGTCACTCTCATTTCATCAGTTCATAAAACCTTAGAAAAATCAGTCTTAAGATATTGCTTGGCCCATCTTGACGTTTTATCTTATGTTTCTTGTTCAAAGGTGGTCATTTTTCAGCCTTCCTTACCTTGGCCATGTCCCTGAGTGTGGCACACCTTGTGCTTTTTGATACTCCAGTAATATTGCAGCTCTGAAATATGGCAAAACTGGTGGCAAATGGCATCTTGAAGCTTGATTTTCCTCAATTCATGGGCAGTTATTTTGCGCCTTTTTTATCAACACGCTTCTTGCGACCCTGTTGACTATTTGCCATGAAACGCTTGACTGTTTGGTGATCGTGCTTCAAAAGTTTGGCAATTTCAAGACTGCTGCATCACTCTGCAAGACATCTCACAATTTTTGACTTTTCAAAGTCCATCAAATCTCTCTTCTGACCCATTTTGCCAAAGGAAAGGAAGTTGCCTAATAATTAAGCACACCTTATATAGGGTGTTGATGTCATTAGACCACATCCCTCCTCATTACAGAGATGCAAATCACCTGATTTACATAATTGGCAGTTGACTTTTAAGCCTATACAGCTTGCTAAGTAGGACAACATGTGTAAAAAGGATGATGTGATCAAAATACTCATTTGCCTAATACTTCTGCACACAGTGTATATTGATTTCTCATAGACTTATTTGGTGTGCATGCCATTTTCTGCTTGGTCTGTTCTCTCCCGATTTTCATGGATTATTCCATGCAACGTTTTTGCACCCTTTTATACGTTTATATTGGAAATTGACATTTTGACATTTTGGTGCACCCTATATCCTTTCACTTATTGCATTGACCAGATTCTAAGGAAAATCTGCACATTTGGGTTCTTTATTAAGCCAGTGTGAGCCCAGCTTAACAGGAGTTACCAATCTGGGCCACCTCTTCCCTAAATGAGGACTTGGTGGCAATCAACTCATGATTGTCACTGGTCTTGAAGACCTTCAGCATTCGGCTGGTTTTGCCCTCTATGACACCCAGGTGCTCTAATAAAAACATATAGAAAGGGGTGGGCCAGTGAGACAACTCCACTGGGTTCCATTTTAGGGCAGTTTTGCCATGAATGTGAAAACGTTATCATAACGAATTTAATTCCAGACTGCTACAGTTCTCCATTGTCAGCTCTCTTGGTCCTGTTGGATCAAGGGTGACCGGGAAGTGATGGTTTATCGTAATCAGGAATTGCAGTATGGCGTCCTCTGTTTTCCTTTAGTGCATTGAAAAGTAGGTGATACAGATTAGAACAAAAAGGTGCAAATGCTTAGGTTTTAATATGTGTCTTCACTCAATAAAAACTGAGGCTGGTGGGTATTTGCGGCCTGTGATTTTGTTTTATTAATTCTACTCTTGATGTTGGAAACTTGATACATAACACAACAGTGGCAGTTATTACGACAGGACACATGATGTCACAGGGCACATGACATCATAGATATCACAAAACATCACAGGGCAGATGACACCATAGATATCACATGACATCACAGGGCACATCACATCCTGCACATCACAATTGGTACAGAATGTATGAAGATATTATCCTGAACCACTGTGTGTTCCCAGAGGAAGCATCTTGAGGAAGACAAGTCCAAATAGGTAGCTACTCAATTAACGGTAAGACCCCATTCACACATTGTGTAGCGGTGGGGTGTTTGTGGTGAAGTTTAGAAATGCACCATTTACCCCTAAAACATCTCTCTCTTGTGTATTAGAATGATTTCTTAAATAGAATTGAACCCTCTTTTTTGTATTGATAGATGTGATGTCTCATCTAGTTCAGATGATCTGCTGTAATGAAGAACAGGACAGATGATGGCGGCGCAGCAAGAAGGCTGAGAAGAAACAACAGAGAACGTAGAAGCACGACGGAACCAGGAGGACCACAACTGGAACCACAGGATATCATGAGTAGAATTGAGTTAACGGCAGCTGCGGTAATAGAGTTGCAGACTCCGATCAGGCACAGATTAGAGTTGCATCAGTTTTCTTCAGGCATGGAAAGGGGGCAAAAAAGGTTTCTCCACCTTCTGCATTAGGTCAGTGTGTGAAAATCAGACACACTTAGATGTCATCAAAGTGGGGACCAATTTTTCATGGGCCTATAGACTTGCATTGCCAATTTTGATCTGACACTGGGGTCAAAAATCAGACTTTTCTCCAATTTTTTTTCCATGGAGCACTGGGTCCGAGCAAAAAAATCTGCCATTTGCACAGCCCCATAGAATATCATAGGTATGAATGTTATCCGTCAAAACCACAGATTGCAAACTCATTTACTTTACTCATTTAAATAGCGCCATTAATTCCACAGCGCTATGTATACATACTATATATAGAAATAAATTAAATATTTATAAATAAATACAGATATATTTACACATATATATTCACTCATATACATGCTCTCCGATTTTCATAGACTGACAAAATGGAGAAACTTTTTTTCCACCTCTCCACCTCCGAGACAAAATTATACCACTTTGATCAAAGCATGATCGGAGTCTGCAACTCTATCTTTAGTTAATTGTATGGCTGGGTATATTTATTTCTCTATCTATAGTTGGTTGTATGGCTGGGTATATTTATTTATCTATCTATAGTTGGTTGTATGGCCGGGTATATTTATTTATCTATCTATAGTTGGTTGTATGGCCGGGTATATTTATTTATCTATCTATAGTTGGTTGTATGGCCGGGTATATTTATTTATCTATCTATAGTTGGTTGTATGGCCGGGTATATTTATTTATCTATCTATAGCTGGTTGTATGGCCGGGTATATTTATTTATCTATCTATAGTTGGTTGTATGGCTGGGTATATTTATTTATATATCTATAGTTGGTTGTATGGCCGGGTATATTTATTTATCTATCTATAGTTGGTTGTATGGCCGGGTATATTTATTTATCTATCTATAGCTGGTTGTATGGCCGGGTATATTTATTTATCTATCTATAGTTGGTTGTATGGCCGGGTATATTTATTTATCTATCTATAGTTGGTTGTATGGCCGGGTATATTTATTTATCTATCTATAGTTGGTTGTATGGCCGGGTATATTTATTTATCTATCTATAGTTGGTTGTATGGCCGGGTATATTTATTTATCTATCTATAGTTGGTTGTATGGCCGGGTATATTTATTTATCTATCTATAGCTGGTTGTATGGCCGGGTATATTTATTTATCTATCTATAGTTGGTTGTATGGCCGGGTATATTTATTTATCTATCTATAGTTGGTTGTATGGCCGGGTATATTTATTTATCTATCTATAGTTGGTTGTATGGCCGGGTATATTTATTTATCTATCTATAGTTGGTTGTATGGCCGGGTATATTTATTTATCTATCTATAGTTGGTTGTATGGCCGGGTATATTTATTTATCTATCTATAGCTGGTTGTATGGCCGGGTATATTTATTTATCTATCTATAGTTGGTTGTATGGCTGGGTATATTTATTTATATATCTATAGTTGGTTGTATGGCTGGGTATATTTATTTATCTATCTATAGCTGGTTGTATGGCCGGGTATATTTATTTATCTATCTATAGTTGGTTGTATGGCTGGGTATATTTATTTATCTATCTATAGTTGGTTGTATGGCCGGGTATATTTATTTATCTATCTATAGTTGGTTGTATGGCCGGGTATATTTATTTATCTATCTATAGTTGGTTGTATGGCCGGGTATATTTATTTATCTATCTATAGTTGGTTGTATGGCCGGGTATATTTATTTATCTATCTATAGTTGGTTGTATGGCCGGGTATATTTATTTATCTATCTATAGTTGGTTGTATGGCCGGGTATATTTATTTATCTATCTATAGTTGGTTGTATGGCCGGGTATATTTATTTATCTATCTATAGCTGGTTGTATGGCCGGGTATATTTATATATCTATCTATAGTTGGTTGTATGGCCGGGTATATTTATTTATCTATCTATAGCTGGTTGTATGGCCGGGTATATTTATTTATCTATCTATAGTTGGTTGTATGGCCGGGTATATTTATTTATCTATCTATAGTTGGTTGTATGGCCGGGTATATTTATTTATCTATCTATAGTTGGTTGTATGGCTGGGTATATTTATTTATCTATCTATAGCTGGTTGTATGGCCGGGTATATTTATTTATCTGTCTATAGTTGGTTGTATGGCTGGGTATATTTATTTATCTATCTATAGTTGGTTGTATGGCCGGGTATATTTATTTATCTATCTATAGCTGGTTGTATGGCCAGGTATATTTATTTATCTATCTATAGTTGGTTGTATGGCCGGGTATATTTATTTATCTATCTATAGTTGGTTGTATGGCCGGGTATATTTATTTATCTATCTATAGTTGGTTGTATGGCCGGGTATATTTATTTATCTATCTATAGCTGGTTATATGGCCGGGTATATTTATTTATCTATCTATAGTTGGTTGTATGGCCGGGTATATTTATTTATCTATCTATAGTTGGTTGTATGGCCGGGTATATTTATTTATCTATCTATAGTTGGTTGTATTGCCGGGTATATTTATTTATCTGTCTACAGTTGGTTGTATGGCCGGGTATATTTATTTATCTGTCTATAGTTGGTTGTATGGCCGGGTATATTTATTTATCTGTCTATAGTTGGTTGTATGGCCGGGTATATTTATTTATCTGTCTATAGTTGGTTGTATGGCCGGGTATATTTATTTATCTGTCTACAGTTGGTTGTATGGCCTGGCATTTTTTTGGACTATAAGACACACCTAACTAAGATGCTTATTAGTTAGGGTGTATATTGTTTATTAGAGCATAAGCTCCTTGGATCAGGGTGTATATTGTATATTAGAGTGTATGCTCTTAGCATCAGGGTTTGTATTGTTTATTAGACTGTAAGCTCCTTGGATCAGGGTGTATATTAGAGAGTAAGCTACTAGGAGCAGGGTGTATATTGTATATTAGAGAGTAAGCTCCTAGGAGCAGGGTGTATATTGTATATTAGACTGTAAGCTCCTTGGATCAGGGTGTATATTAGAGTGTAAGCTCCTAGGAGCAGGGTGTATATTGTATATTAGAGAGTAAGCTCCTAGGAGCAGGGTGTATATTGTATATTAGAGTGTAAGCTCCTAGGAGCAGGGTGTATATTGTATTTTAGAGTGTAAGCTCCTAGGAGCAGGGTGTATATTGTATTTTAGAGTGTAAGCTCCTAGGAGCAGGGTGTATATTGTATTTTAGAGTGTAAGCTCCGAGGAGCAGGGTGCATTTATCTTTTCCCTTCTATGTCGACTCTCCTGTGTTTATAATACATGCAGATATACAGCAATATGCAGCAGGACAGATGTGATCCAGGGAAATATCCGATCGCCACAACTGGGGTCAGGAAGGAATTTTTTCCCCCCCTGAGGCAGAACTCTCCGGGGGGTTTCTTCGCCTTCCTCTGGATCTTGTGGTCCAGTGGCTCTCAGCCGGTCCTCAATGCCCACAGCTAGTTCTGTGGTCTGTATAGAGACTGACCTGAGAGTCATTGTGATCATGGTTTAATTTCTGAAAGGGCCAGTAATATTTTTTATTACAGTGTTGCTTATTGCTATTCCAATAAAAAAAATAATAAGAAAGAAAATAAAAAGTGTCATCGGAGTTTTTTTCTTTTCACTTTCTTTTTACACAGTTACTGTGATGGGAGTGATCATTACTACCCTCAGTACTCTACAAGTTGAACCAGGAGTTATGGGGGGCGCTATTTACAGAAGGCAGACCACATATCTCCACCCATTGTGGTATTGTAATGTCATCTCCTCTCCCAAGTTACATTAAAAGTGTTATGGAGGCAGTGCCCTAAAATAGTATATGTCCTACACAAAAAAAATACTCGATAGAAGATTGAAGACGGAGACACAGAGCAGCAGAATACAAGAGACACAAGCAGTGTCGGACTGGGGTGCCAAGGGCCCACTAGTAACCATCTCCAGGGCCCCACTTTTACAGCTACATGCAAATATGACATTATCCTCAATCACAAATTTATATAACAATGAACTGGGAAGATTGTTACATGAATAAGATGCTGCCTCTGTAAGTACAGAGTGAATAAAGGATATTTTGCCAAGAACTGCTATATATGAGGGTGGTGGCCCACTGATGCACAGTGACCCACCGGAGGATTTATCCTGTTCTCCTCTAGGCCAGTCCAAGCCTGGGTATAATATGTGTAATATATGTAAATGTAATACTTTGTGTTTGTGGCGGAGATCTGCGCAGCTACATACTGCAGGGACAGACATAGTTAAAGCTTAGGACTGGCCCATAGTGGATGGGGACCCCCCCAGTAAAAGAGGACTACTTCCTGATAGTCAGATAGGGAAGTACAGTAACCAAGGTCATGTTGAAATTGCAGTGGGCGGGCACTTATCGTTCAAGGCAGTGGGAGGCCTTACTAGAATCTCTTGCGGACATTCCTGCAACATCCAGCGCCTAGGGTTCGGTACAGATACTGCCAAGAGTGCCTTATCCTCTAGTATACAGAGGAAGCGGATGTGAAACTGTGTGAAGAGAAGGTAACGGATGCCCGGTGCACTGAGGAACTGGACAGGAAATCCCTGGAAAACCAGTTAACATGAGGATAGTCCAGGAGGAACGGAGAGCGATGCTGGAGACATACTGTACTAAAGAAACAAAGAATATGAAGTGTTGTGCCAGAAACTGCATGTTACAGTCTGATGAACATAAACTGCCCAATAAATGTTTGCTTGTTACAATGAACTGTGTGTTCTCCGAGTTATGTGTGTCGTCTCCTGAGAAGGGAGATCTGGGGAAAGCGGAGGTCTGCAGTCTACAGGTGAATGTGATGCACCCCACACATGCCAGTAAGTTGGGACTGTGACCAGGGCCGGTTTTAGACAAAGTGTGGCCTTGGGCAAAAGTTTAAAGTGGGGCCCTAAATGCTCACATATTGCACCATCACACAGGCACATTTCTATTGTATTTACATGCGCAGAGTTCAGGCCGTTAAATGAGCGTGATCAACAATATTGAAGTCGTTCGACGCTTGTTTCCTGGCCTCTTTACTCAGGCTGGGGAAGAATGATGGGGGCAGATGCAGAAATCTACAAGTCATTAACCCTCATCCACTTTCAGACTCCCTACACTCATCGCTGTCCCTACTCTCTTTTTCATGTGCTGATCTGGCTGTACATCACTACAATGACATGACACTCTCAGAACCACCCTGGACCAAGTAGCACCCCTCACCCTCAGAACCTCCAAACACAGAGTATAACAGCCCTGGCTCACATTGCAATCTCGTTTTCTCCAGCGATGCTCTAGAAGTACCGCACGCCTATGGAAGAAAACTCGATCACCAGACAACTTTATCCACTACAAATTCATGTTACGGACCTATAACGCTGCTCTTCCCCTCGCCAAACAGACTTCACCAACCTCATCTCCTCACTGTCTAACAACCCCCAAAAAATTGACACCTTTCACTCCCTCCTCAGTCCAAAAACACAGGCCCCTATCACAGACATCTGTGCTGATGAACTGACCTCCCACTTTATAGAGAAAATAGAGAATATCTGTCAGGAAATCAGCTCCCAGCAATCAAGTGCCACAACTCAAATCCCTCCCCACATTTGATCCCATCACAGAAGAAGTCTCCAGGCTCCTCTCTTCTTCTTGTCTGACATATCCTCCAGTCTCTCTCTCCTGTCGTCACTACCCATCTAACTATAATCTTCATTTTCTCCCTCTCTTCTAGTATTTTCCCCTCCTCCTTCAAACACTATCATTACTCCATTATTAGAAAAACCCTCTCTCAACCCATCCTGCACAAATAACTGCAGACCAGTCTCCAACCTCCCATTCATCTCGAAACTCTTGGAGCGCCTGGTCCACTCGTGCCTTACCCGTTACCTTTCCACTCACTCACTCCTAGATCCATCACAGTCCGGCTTCCGCCCCCTACATTCTAAAGAAACTGCACTCTAAGTGACTAACGACCTTCTGATAGCAAAACGTAACAGTGACCACTCTCTGCTCATTCTTCTTGACTTCTCTGCAGCTTTCAACACTGTTGACCACCATCTCCCACTCTCTATGCTCCAGTCAAAAGGCATAGAGGACACTGCTCTCTCCTGGTTCTCCTCCTATCTGTCTGACTGCTCCTTCAGTTTTTCGGTCGCTGGCTCCATTTCCTTTCCTCTTCCTCTAACTGTTGGGGTCTCTCAGGGCTCAATTCTTGGCCAACTTCTCTTCTCTCTCTACACAGCCCCAGTTGGACAGACCATCAGCAGATTTGGCTTTCAGTACCATCTTTATGCTGATGACACTCAACTATACACATCATTCCCCGACCTTACGCCCCCCGGCCATACTACTGAACACCAGTGACTGTCTGCCCGCAGTCTCCAACATCATGTCAGGTCTCTATCTGAAACTCAACCTTTCCAAAACTGAACTTCTTCTGCTTCCGCCATCCACTAACCTCCCCTAAATCTGACATCTCCCTCTCTGTGGGTGGCACCACAATAACGCCCCAGCAGCAGACAGCACTGTCTGGGTGTTACGTTTGACACCAATCTTTTCTTCACCTCCCATATACAATCTCTTGCCGCTTACACTTAAAGAACATCTCTAGAATCCACCCTTTTCTCACCATTGAAACAACGAAGACCCTCACTGTCGCCTTGATCCACTCCCGCCTGGACTACTGTAATGCTCTATTAACTGACCTCCCCCTCACTCGACTTTCCCCTCACCAGTCCATCCTTAATGCAGCAGCCAGGGTCATACATCTGTTAAATCAGTATTCAGACGCGTCCACTCTTTGCTAGTCATTGCACTGACTGCCCATTCGTTATAGGATCCAATTCAAACTGCTTGTTCTCACACACAGTGAGACACCCCGCTACATCTCCTCCCTAATTTCTGTTTATCGGCCTACCCACTCATTACACTCTGCAAGTGACTTTCGACTAACCTCTGCACTAATCTGCACCTCCCACTCCCAGCTCCAAGACTTCTCCCGGGTCGCATCAATCCTATGGAATGCTCTACACCAGGTACTTTGGACTATCCACAACTTACACAGATTTAGGCACTACCTAAAAACACTTCTGTTTAGGGCAGCCTATCACATTCCCTAATCGAAGTGAGTGTGTGTGCACCAAAAAAACTGTCTGGTGACTAGCTCATGCAGTCTTTATCTATCTCCCACTCTGTCAAGATGGCTGGACCATCAATGTAAATCACCCCTGTACCTTGTCTTCCCCCACCTCATTGTAGAGTGTAAGCTCTCACGAGCATGGTTGTCTTATTTTGCTTTAATTATTGTATTATTTTTAATGTTGAAACTTATGACTTCTGTATGAACTGTTAAATTGTTAAGCATTGCGGAATATGTTGGCGCTATACAAATAAAGACTATTATTATGTATTTACATAGTCCTTGATACAGTATAATGCAGGTTCTATAAAGTACACAGTTTAATCCACTGACCTTGGCTCTTGATAGAGTATAATGCAGCCCCCCTCAGAGTATAATGCAGCCACCTTCATAGAGAATAATGCAGCCCCCATAGAGTACAATGCAGCCCCCCTCATAGAGTATAATGCAGCCCCATACACAGTATAATGTATCCCCCCATCATAGTGCATAATGTAGCTCCCTCATAGAGGATAATGTAGCCCCTTCAGAGTATAATGCAGCCCCCCACACAGTATAATTCAGCTCCCACTCACACAGTATAGTGCAGCCCCCCATGCACAGTATGCAGTGGGTATGTTAAGTATTCAGACCCCTTTATATTTTTCACTCTTTGTTTCCTTGCAGCCATTTGGTAAATTCAAAAAAAGTTCATTTTGTTCTCAGTAATGTACACTCTGCACCCCATCTTGACTGAATAAAAACAGAAATGTAGAAATTTTTGCAAATTTATAAAAAAAATAAAAACTGAAATATCACATGGTCATAAGTATTCACACCAGTGGCGTAGCTAGGGGTTCAGCTAAGGAGGGGTCAAACATCTGAGTGGGAACCTAACAGGAGGACATATCATTCGTGCAACCTGCGTGGCCGCACATGGGTGCAAGAAGTAATGGGGCCCATTTCTGCCTCCAAAAAGGTGCAATTTTGCAATTTTAGGAGCTCTTGGGCTGCAAAGGGATCATATATTGGTCTTGCACAGGGGCCCTTTCTGTCTGTGTCTGCCTGTGGCCCCTAACCAGGTAATCCTGACTAACTAAGGTGGTATAGGGGAACCTCAGGAAATGTCTGCCCTGTTATTGAAAATAAAAGTCTATACACAGACCAGCACTGATATTACCACATTATGATGACATATAGTGGTAGATACCAGCCCTGCAGGACATATAGTGATTACTGCACAGTTATAGATGGTGACTTACAGATGACATTCTTTCTGGTGCCAGGAGACCCGCTCCTGTAAACTGGGAAAACAGTTTTAGTAGGCCATCCTCCACGTCTCTTCTGACACCACCACTAGATCACCAGGGTAATCATGGTCCGTGATGCAACAGCCACTAAACTTTTTTGCAAGATTGTTTATGATGGCCGTAAAAAAAATATTTACACAGTAGGTTGATGTGTACCCCCAGGGGGAAATGTTTGTCAGCCCATACACTTGGTGCATGGGAACTACAAGTATACGAGACCCGCTCCTGTAAACTTGGAAAACATTTTGCAGAGACAATCCTCCACATTTCTTCCTTGGAGGATTGGAGTGTGTGCAAATTTTGGGTAGACCTTGTACTCACTTCATGGGCAAACTTTCGGTGACTTAAAAAAATTAGAATAACGGGAACTTTGGTTTCATGTGGCCATCCCATACGTGGCTTCAAAGACTTGTTGGGGTGCGTGTAACTTTGGTGCAGGGCAGGCCTTGCATTCAATGCATAAGCAAAACAGCATGGGAGTTCCAAATGAATACTGGGAACTATGGATGCATGTGGTCATCCATGACATCTCTTCAATGGGTTGTTGAGGTGCGTCAAAATTTTGGGCAGCCCTGCCACTCACTGTATACGCAATAAAAGTATAAGAGACCCAATGTTTAATAATGCGAACAACAAAGCATAGCCGGCCGATGGCTCTCTAAGAATAATGAGGGCCGACTGCTGGCCCTCTAAAAATAGACTTTGTGACTTTCAGGAGTCCCTCCTTCATAAATGAACCAGGAGTGTCTAATGTGTCACACGCCAAATGGCCAAAGAAGGTTGTAAACTGTTAAAATGACATTTCGCAGTGAATGTATGTGTCTTGGTTGAAAGTAATGCTAAAGTTGAAAAACGCATCAAAAACTCTACGTGTGAACATAGCCCAAGTGGTTGAGGAAAATTTTTGTTTTGGGTTAATTATTTTGCCTTATATAAAAGTCACTACCCTGGAAAGGATGTTCCTTAACATATTTCCCCGGAGAATCCATTTTGGTTTTGTTTTTGTATGTTTTCTGGTGCCCCTGTAAAAATAGCATAAGACTGACATTGTTCACAGCTGTGACCTGGGAGTCAGAAATGCTTCCAGGGGCATTCCCCATGATGTTCCCATGTCATTTGAGCACTGTTTTCATCATTTTCAGACGTTTTTGGACTTTAGGGCTCATACCCATATGTGAGAGAAAAAAAAAATAGCAGTCCAATTTCCGGACAGAAAAAACGGATGAGTGCCATGCGATTGTTATGCGAGTGTTATGTGAATGTAATGAGATTTCCATGCAATTTTTACACAGTACATCCGTATGACATGCGTACGCAATCCGTATGCAATGTGATTTTTACATGAGCTTTTAAATACTGCAGTTCTCTGTATGTAAAAGCTCATGTTAAAGTCGCATTGTAATGCACAACTGTAGAAGCAAGAAGTCCCAACTCACCCGTGATTGCATTGCACTGTCTTCAGGAACACGGACCCGCTGTGTCCAAGCGTAAACCATCCAGAGAAAAGAGAAATGTCCAGCTCGACTGATTCTGTGAAGATCAAATTTTATTCACACGAATTATTACATAGAGGATAAAATCTTCAGTACAATAAATGACAGAAATTGATATCAACGCGTTTCTGGAGACTAAGCTCCCTTAATCATGATATCCGGTACAAAAATGTGCTCCACTTTTATACTCAAATCCGGTGAGCACACCCGTAGAATGAATAATTAAAGTAATTAAGATAGAGTGTGGGCACAGAACACATTTCAATAGACAAATACAAGAACAATAGAATCACAAAACGAAGGTTACAAAGAATTTTTATACACACCACTAAAACATTAAAAAAATCATGAATATAATAAAAAGCTATAACAGCTGGAAACAGTTACTATCATTTAATGAGAATGGGTGGTCATGAGAACTCAAAAGAATAATTTTCATTTAGTTGACGCAGACAGTTATATGAACATGAGAAAAGCAGAAGACCCAAAAAAACACATATGGTGTAGAATTGTGATTAAAGGCCCCTTTACATTTAGCGATGTACCAGCACTCCTGACCACGATATGACCCGGTCAGGATCGCTGGTGCATCGCTAAATGGTCGCTAGTGAGCTGCCAAACAGGCAGATCTCACTAGCGATGCAGCAGCGGTTGGCGGTCGTACTCACCTTTCAGACGCAGCGAGGTGACCGTCTTCTGCCTGTGTCCATGGCTCGCTCGTCGGCGCCAGCAGGAAGCCGCCAACGAGAAATGGACCAGGCCGATCTCGCGCGATCAGCGATAGCCAGCGGGGGAGCCGGTCGGAGGTAAGTATCACATGTAGCGATATCGCTAGCAATATCGTTACCGTGTCACAAAATCGGTAACGCTTTAGCGATATCGCTAGTGATATCACTATGTGTAAAGCCCCCTTTAATTACAAGGGCTGCATGTTGCTGACAAATTTTATGTAGATTTTCTAAAGTGCGGGCAGTTAAATTTATTACAGAGTTTTTTTTAAAAATATGAAAGACACAACCTATGTTGAAAAAACTGGCTATTAAATTAGCGGAAAATTGTAAAATGATTTCCTATGATACTAATATGTGCACATAGAGACCAAAGAGGATCTCCATGTAATTATCACAAACAATTTAATGAGCATAAGAGGCCAAAAACATATACAGACTATAGTGTTTAATTATAATGAAATTCAGTAGACTATATATCGCTGACAATTAGACTGCATCGAATTAATGCCAGGTAATTAATAAAGTTATTCATGATTACTCTGAATATATTCATACAAATAAAAAGTTCAGCAATGTTTTCTATAGATTCTTCACAAATGTGAGAAGACGCAGCATAAGAGCCCAAGACACATACCAACTATGACGTATTATTGTGATTGAATTACATGGGCTACATATCGCTTATTGTCAGAGTATGTGGAGTTTCTGCAAAGTAATTGGTGAAATTGTTCAAAATTCCCCCAAATAAATTTATGTAAATGAGTATTCTCAACTATCTTGTCTATACATTTTTCCAAATATATCATATATTGGTGAGGCGCTGTATTGTCAAAATGAAAAATCGCACAAAAAATGTAATGGACATGACAGCCCAAAAAAACGCATGCAGGCTGTAATGTTTAATTATGACAAGATAGAGTGGGCTGTATGTCGCTGGCAATACAGGTGCACAAAATCTATGCCGGACAATCAATAAAGTTGCCCTAGACATATTTATTTGGATAAACTTTTCCACAAAGTTTTCTATAGATTTTTCACAGATATAATAAAGCATAACATAAAAGCCCAAGACACATACAAGCTGTAGCAAGTGACAGAGAGTGAATTACATGAGCTATATGTCACTAACTATCAAAATATGCAGAATTTCTACAAGATAATTAATGAAGTAGTTCAAAATTGCCCCAAATGAATTCGTTTGAATGAATTTTTGGCACCAATCTTATTTATAGATTTTTAGAAATAAGACGAGCGCTGCTTATCAAGTTAGAAAATTGCACATAATGCTTGGCAGTTATTGTCTTGCAGAGGAAGGAGGAGAAAAGAACCAAATGATGTGCTGCATTCAAAATTTCAAACAGATGGATTAATAGTTTAATTTAAGGGTATGTGCACACGCTGCGAATTGCAGTGCGGATTTGGCCCCGCGGATTTTGTAAAATCTGCAGGTAAATCTGCAGGTCAAAAGACCTGCGGTTTTACCTGCGGATTGTTCTGCGGTTTTTCATCTCCACAATGGAGGAGATGGCAAACCGCAGCGGAATCTGCAGAAAGAATTGACATGTCAATTCTTTCTGCGGTTTCAAAACCGCTGAAAAACCGCGCGGAAAAATCCGCACCGTCTCCACTGTGGTTTTTATTCCCATAGGGAATAATGGTACTGTACACCGCAGCAAAAACTGCTGCGGACCCGCAGAGGCCAAAACCGCTGCGGAACCGCAGCAGAATCCGCAGCGTGTGCACACACCCTAATAGAACAGCATCATGTCTTTTCTTTTATTCAATCCCAGAGGTACCCTGGTGTTCAATTTGAACATCCACCATGCCTCCCTACGTCTTAGAGTGGTTTCAGTGTCACCTCCTCTATTAGATTTAAAGATTTTTTCTATGGCATAAACTTTTAGAGATTCTAGATTGCCACAATGGCAATCTATAAAATGTTTGGAAGTTTGCGATATGTTTCTATCAGAACTCACATTTTCATATCATGGATGTGCTCTCGAATCCTAATTTTAAGTTGGCATTTAGTACTGCCAACATATTTGAGACAACAGGGAACACATTCCATGATATAGACCACATTAGAGGTGTTACAGTTCATGAAAGTTCTGATTGGAAACACATTTTGCCCACTGGAATCCATAAAGTTAGAACATTTCAAGGAAAATTTGCATGTTTTACAGATTTTAGTTCCACGCTTGAAAAAGAAGTAAATTTGTAGGATTAATTCTAGAGGGTTTCAGGCAGCTTGGTGAGAGTGTTTGACCTAATGAAGGCGCTCGCCTAGAAACTATCCTGCATCCTTCATTTAGGATTTTTTCAATATCAGGGTCTTCTCTCAGAATGCACAAATTGTTTAAAACAATTCTCCTAATTAAGGAAAACTAGTTCCTATACTGAAGAACCAGTGTAACAGAACCAGCACTACAGTATTGTTACCCGCTTTTTGTGTTGTATTGAAGTGTGATCTCCCCTCTACTATTTTCTCTGCTCGGTTCAAGCTCCATTTCGTGTAACCCCTTTTGCTTAATCTTTCTTTAATTTGGTTTACTTCCATTTTAAAATCTGCTTGCAAACACAGTTGCGTTTTGCCCTGATCATTTCACCCACAGGGATACTTCTTATGGTGTGCTTTGGGTGATGACTATTAGCGTGCAAGATGGTGTTGCCTGCAATAGTTTTTCTGTGTGTGGAGGTAACAACTATTTCTTCAGGTATACCCTTTTGGGTTAAATCATGAAAATTTATATTAGTCAAATTTTGACAAACAGTAAATTTGAGATTGAAAGGATTACAATTAAAGTAAGAAATTAGATTTTGTGCAGCAGACACGTCAGATCCCCATATTATGATGACATCGTCTATATATCAGGCATACCACAAAATGTGGTCAGTCAAAGGGTTCTCAACATACAATTCCTCCCAACAGCTCATTACGAGATTGGCGAGAGAAGGGGAGTATTTAGCCCCCATAGACATGCCATTAATTTGCCTTTAGAAAACATTGTTGAAACAAAAATAGTTATTGGAAATAAGGAGGGAAACTACTTCACAAATGAAATTTTGGAAATCTAATAGGAAATTGCTATATTAATGTAAATGGAATTTCAATGCATGTGGAGCTACAGCATGGGGAATAGACGAGTAAAGAGAGACTACATCTGAAGTAATCCCAGAAAACTCCAATTTCCAAACAAAATTCTGCAAAACATTCAGCACATCTGAACTGTCTTTGAGGTAGCCCGGGATTCTCTGAACGAGAGGCTGGAGGAACAAGTCAAGCCATTCACCAAGCCTCTCACTCAGAGAGCCAATACCCGAGACTATGGGTCTCACAGAGGGGGATTAATACCCTTATGCATTTTAGGTAAAGCATACAGAATAGGGACTAAAGAGTTTTGTATCTTTAAATCTTCCATTTCCTTCTTACTAAAAAAAACCCAAATAAAAGCCTTCATCGATGATTTTGAAGGTACGTTCCTTCATAACCTCTGTAGGAATATCCAATAAATGTTCATAAATAACGCTGTCCTGTAGCATAATTTCAACCCAGTCAGTATAATCTTCCTTATCCATTACAACTACAGATTTTTAATGACAAGGGTTTCATCATTTTTCAGCTGTTCAAAGGCAGTTACTGTTCAAAGGCAGGTACTGGATTGGCCCAGCAAAATCCACTTCACATTCTTCATTTTGTTCCCACATTCTATTTTTTTATGCATTGACAGCAAGGCCTGCTCTGCTACCAAGTCACATGCACCCAAATAAGCTTTTGAACCCAGGTACTGGATGGGCCCAGGAAAATCCACTTCATATTATTCATTTTGTACTCCCATTCTGTTTTCTTATGCACTGACTGCAAGGCCTGCCCTGCTACCAAGTCATATGCACCCCAATAAGCCTTTGAACCCACATACTGGATGGGCCCAGTAAAATCCACATGACATTATTCATTTTGTTCCCCCATTCTATTTTTTTATGCATTGACTGCAAGGCCTGCTCTGCTACCAAGTTACATGCACCCCAATAAGCTTTTGAACCTAGGTACTGGATTGGCCCAGGAAAATCCACTTCATATTATTCATTTTGTACTCCCATTCTGTTTTCTTATGCACTGACTGCAAGGCCTGCCCTGCTGCCAAGTCATCTGCACCCCAATATGCCTTTGAACCCACATACTGGATGGGCCCAGTAAAATCCACATCACATTATTAATTTTGTTCCCCGATTCTGTTTTCTTATGCACTGACTGCAAGGCCTGCCCTGCTACCAAGTCACATGCACCCCAATAAGCCTTTGAACTCACATACTGGATGGGCCCAGTAAAATCCACTTCACATTATTCATTTTGTACTCCAATACTCTTTTATTATGCATTGACAGCAAGGCCTGCCCTGCTGCCAAGTCATCTGCACCCCAATCTGCCTTTGAACCCAGGTACTGGATGCACACAGGAAAATCCACTTCACATTGTTCATTTTGTACTCCCATTCTGTTTTCTTAGGCATTGACTGCAAGGCCTGCCCCCTGCCCTGCTACCAAGTCATATGCAACCCAATAACCCCAATCCCCCCTTGGAAGAAACATGGAGGAGGGCCTGTTAACAAAAAATATCCCAATTAAAAGAAACAGGTCTCCTAGACTCGTAATGCCTATACCCTAAGTGTGTTGGCTGGCACACCTCAACCTTTACCAAAACAAGTATTTAAAGCCCAGTAAAAACACCAACCCTTGTTAGGATTTTGACAATAGCTGTAGCAGCACGGAACATGTTAACGCTGGTGATCTAGTAGCGGCGGAAGATAAGACGTGGAGGAAGGCCTGATTAAAAACTATGCCCAATTTAAAGGAGCGGTCTCCTAGACTTGCAATGCCCATACACTAAGTGTGTTGGCTGGCAAATATTTTCCCCTCTGGGGCACACCTCAACCTTTTCCATAACAAGTATTTTAGGCCCATCAAAACCACCCACCCTTGTTAGGATTTTGACAATGGCTGTAGCAGCATGGAACACGTTAACGCTGGTGAGCTAGTTGTGGCGGATGATGAGACGTGGAGGAAGGCCTGATTAAAAACTATGCCCAATTTAAAGGAGCGGGTCTCCTTGACTTTTAATGCCCAGGCTAAGTGTGTTGGCTGGCAAACATTTTCCCCTGTGGGGTAGATATCAACATAGTGTGTACCTTTTTTAGGGGGTCATCATAAATACCTTGCAAAACTGTAATGTGGTTTCCTGCACAGTTGCTGCTGGAAAGGTGCATGTTTTTAGTAACAATATGGCAGACGAATCATTGGATAAAGTGATCTGGAAAAGGGGCATGGTGATGACAGGAATGGGAAAGTATGTGATTAATAACAGCAGTGGCTATGGGATGTATGAGATCCAGGATACAGCCAACAATGATTCATCGTTTTGCCACCATCAATTACCAGAATCGGTTTCATGCCTGTTTGAAGATCAGTGTAACAGATGCGCATTTGAGACTCGACCTAAGAAATGCCCATCCAAAATATGTTGCCAAAGATGCACATATCTGTATACAGCGTCGGACTAGGGTGTCTGGGGCCCACCAGGGGAATGGTCTCTAGGGGTCCACCCTACAGCTATATGCAAATATCTGTCAGTCGTTATCCCCATTATAGTGGAGCATCGGCTGTAAAATACAGGCGACTCCTGTACAACTACTGTGCGCCACCACAAATGGGATGTATAATTACAGTAGTTTACATTAATGGGGTTCTTTGGTTAGATCAAGTTATCACCGATCCATGGGCTCCACAGGATAGTTGATCGCTTAGGTCCGACAATTAGAAACTGCACCGATCGGAAGAATGAAAAAGTTTTATCGTTGATAGGACACTTATCCTCATTTTAAAATGCAGCGGCAGGTGGGATATCTGACCGAAGCTCCATTCATTCTCTTTGGAGCGTCTACAAAAAAAACAAGTGGAGCCACTGAGGGAAAGAATAATAATAATAATAATAATAATAATAATAAATTTTATTTTTATAGCGCCGACATATTCCGCAGCACTTTACATTTCAGAGGGGATTTGTACAGACAATAGACATTACAGCATAACAATAATCACATACAGTAGGTTATAACAAATAACAAGAGGAGTGAGGGCCCTGCTCGCAAGCTTACAGTCTATGAGGAAAGAGGGAGACACGAAAGGTGGGTGGTAACAGTTGCTCTGATTGTATGGACCAGCCATAATGTTAAGTGTGTAACAGTACAGACACAGGGCTAATGGATGCATAAAGCATGTGGGAACATGATGCTGGGAACCTGGTTATGGTAAAACTTTTGGCTCTGCCACACAGGGATAGGTTAGGTTAATGTGTTGAGGCGATAGGCCAGTCTGAATAAATGCGTTTTCAGGACACGCTTAAAATTGTGGGGATTGGGGACTAATCGTATTGACCTGGGAAGTGCATTCCAAAGAATTGGCGCCGCACGTGTAAAGTCTTGGAGACGGGAGTGGGAGGTTCTGACTATTGAGGATACTAACCTCAGGTCATCAGCAGAACGGAGGGCGCGGGTAGGGTGGTATACTGAAACAAGGGAGGAGATGTAGGGTGGTGCTGAGCCATTGAGGGCTTTGTGGGTGAGGGTAATAAGTTTATACTGAATTCTGGAGTGGATGGGTAGCCAGTGTAATGACTGGCACAAGGTAGATGCATCGGTGTAACGATTGGCGAGGAATATGATCCTGGCTGCAGCATTCAAGACAGATTGGAGAGGGGAGAGTTTGGTAAGAGGGAGACCGATTAGAAGAGAGTTACAATAGTCGAGACGAGAATGAATAAGAGAAACAGTAAGAGTTTTTGCAGAGTCAAAAGTAAGAAAAGGTCGAATTCTAGAAATGTTTTTGAGGTGCAGATGACAAGAGCGAGCCAGTGATCGAATGTGGGGGGCAAAGGAAAGCTCGGAATCAAGTATGACCCCAAGACAGCAGGCATGTTGCTGGGGAGTAATAGTGGAACCACACACAGAAATAGCAATGTCGGGTATAGGTACATTAGTAGCAGGAGGGAACACCAGGAGTTCAGTCTTTGACAGGTTCAGTTTCAGATATAGTGAGGACATGATATTAGACACAGCGTTTAGACAATCGCCAGTGTTTTCTAGAAAGGCTGGCGTGATGTCAGGAGAAGAAGCGTATAATTGGGTGTCATCAGCATAGAGATGGTACTGGAAACCAAATCTACTGATTGTTTGACCAATAGGGGCAGTGTACAAGGAGAAGAGGAGGGGGCCTAGAACCGATCCTTGAGGAACCCCAACAGTAAGGGGAAGGTGAGAGGAGTAGGAACCGGCAAAAGAAACGGTAAAGGAGCGGTCGGAGAGATAGGAGGAGAACCAGGAGAGAACGGTGTCCTTGAGGCCAATGGAATGGAGCATAGTGAGGAGGAGCTGATGATCCACAGTGTCGAATGCTGCAGAGAGATCCAAGAGAATTAGCATGGAGTAATGACCATTTGATTTAGCTGTTAGCAGATCATTAGAGACTTTAGTGAGGGCAGTTTCAGTGGAGTGTAAAGAGCGGAAACCGGATTGGAGAGGGTCGAGAACAGAGTTTTCTGAGAGATAGCGGATAAGACGGGAATGGACCAGGCGTTCCAGGAGTTTAGAGATGAAGGGAAGATTAGAGACAGGTCTATAGTTAGCGGCACAGTTTTGGTCGAGGGATGGTTTTTTAAGTAGTGGATGTATGATGGCATGCTTAAATGAGGAGGGAAAAATACCAGAAGAGAGAGAGAGGTTAAATATTTTAGTTAGGTGAGGGGTGACAGCAGGGGAAAGGGACTGGAGGAGATGTGACGGAAATGGGTCACTGGTGCAAGTAGTTGGGCGAGAAGATGCAAGGAGCCTGCTTACTTCTTCTTCTGTGACTGGTTCAAAATCAGAGAGTGAGTTAGATGCAGTGGGGGAGGGAGGACAGTGCATGGTATGAGGGGATTTGGAGATAATTTCCTGTCGGATCTGGTCAATTTTTTCTTTGAAGTAATTGGCCAGATCGTCAGCTCGGAGCTCCGTGGTTGGGGCCTGTACTCTTGGATTGAGTAGAGAATGAAAAGTGTCAAAGAGACGTTTCGGGTTATTGGACAGTGAGGTGATGAGGGTGTTGAAATAGGTTTGTTTGGAGAGGTGAAGGGCAGTGTTGTATGTTCTAAGCATAAACTTAAAATGGATGAAATCTTCGTGTAGATTGGATTTTCTCCACAGATGTTCGGCGCACCTGGAGCACCGCTTCAGGAAACGTGTTTGCACCGTGTGCCAGGGTTGTCGCCGTCTGTGTTGTGGTGTTCTATTTATAGGGGGCGCAAATTCATCCAGGGCACTTTGAAGTGTTTCATTGTAATGCTTTGATGCAGAATCAGGACATGAGAGGGAGGAGATAGGGGCCAATGAAGACTGCAAGTTCTTCAGAAGTTTCTGGGTGTTAATGGCCTGTATGTTTCTATAAGTCTGGACAGTGGGGGTGACCTGAGCAGCCTGGCAGTTCTGTATAGAGAATGAAAGAAGATTGTGGTCAGAGAGCGGGAAAGGGGAGTTTGCAAAATCATCCACTGCACAAAGCCGAGAGAAGACCAAGTCGAGGGAGTTTCCGTCTTCATGCGTTGGAGAATTAGTAAGCTGCGAAAGGCCAAATGAGGAGGTTAGAGATAAAAGGTGAGTAGCAGATGGGGAAAGGGGAAGAGCAATGGGGATGTTGAAATCTCCCATGATGAGGGTAGGGATGTCACAGGAGAGAAAATGTGGAAGCCAAGTGGCAAAATGATCCAGGAACTGATGGGAGGGGCCGGGAGGACGATACACCACCGCCACTTGCATGGAGAAGGGGGTGTAGAGTCTGACGGCATGGACCTCAAAAGAAGGGAAGACAAGTGAGGGTATTTGAGGGATAACCTGAAAGGTACATTTTGGTGATAGGAGCAGACCAACGCCTCCACCAGCTCTATTGTCTGATCTTGGGGTATGAGAGAAGTGTAGCCCCCCGTATGAAAGAGCAGCAGCAGCGGTAGTATCTGACTGCTGGATCCAGGTTTCTGTAAGAGCCAGGAGGTTAAGAGAATTAGAAAGGAAGAAGTCATGAATGAAGGAGAGTTTGTTACACACTGAGCGAGAATTCCAAAGTGCACAATTAAGAGAGACAGATGGCATGCAGGGAATATTAATAAGATTAGAGGGGTTTCTGAGTGTAGCAGTGGAGGGGTTTGACTTTCTATAACATGGGGGACCAGGGTTGGGAGCAATGTCTCCTGCGACTAGGAGAAGGAGGATAGAAAGAGTGAGCAGATGGTTAAGTGATTTGTGAGAGCGTCTCTGGTGTTGAATGGTGGGACTGCCTGGATCTGTGCAATTTAACAATGTGAAAAGAGCGTGAGTGCTATACATAGGAGAGGAAAGAAGCGAGGGGCCAATATGGATGGAGTGTGGAGAGTTAATGCCAGGGCGGTGGATGTGTGTGAATGCAGCGGCCAGGATATAAATTACACAAATGCATATGGTATATATTTCTTGTACTCCAAATGTACGGGGAGTAGATGTATATAAATGTCTTACCTGTCTCCTGCCCTGTCTAACTGCCATGTTATAACTGCCAGAAGTACTTTGATACATGTACTTCGATTACATGGGCATAAATGCCACCCCTGCATAAATGCTCCCCCTAGCTATGTCTGAATATATAGGAGGTTAAGGCTAAGGTTTTTTTTTTTTTTTTTGGCTCTCTCTTCTCGTTAATCAATCACACTAAATTGAGACACCAGGACCCAATAAAATGTTGTGGTCAAATAAACACATGTCCAGCACTACATGGATCATAAAGCACTTTGAAAAGTTTCTTGACCTCACAACATAAGGGGACAAGCAGAGTAAGTTGAAAAAAACTATATACCAGATATAAGTTTGCAGAGTTGAAAACACATAGATAGCATTCAGGATTAACTGCTTGCTGACATTGAATGGAGACACAGGAGTGGATTCAGAGCAGAGATTGGAAAAGCTGGTTACCAGATATAAGTTTGCAGAGTTGAAAACACATAGATAGCATTCAGGATTAACTGCTTGCTGACATTGAATGGAGACACAGGAGTGGATTCAGAGCAGAGATTGGAAAAGCTGGTTACCAGATATAAGTTTGCAGAGTTGAAAACACATAGATAGCATTCAGGAATGGATTAGTGGTCTAGTCGGACATGCCACTCCAGTCTAATGGGGATAAAAAGTTCCACATTTTGCTGAATGGGTCCAAGTAGTCAGACCCCCACCAATCAATACGTTATCATTTATTCTGTGGAGAGATGATTACTTTTTTCCACAGGAAACCCCCTGTAAGTGCATCTCTGCTGCTGTGTACACAGTATTTAACCTCTAGTTGAAATAAAGAATCTTCTCCTAAATAATATCAGAGAGAACAAATGACCGCCATACACATCACAATCCACTATACCAAGACCAATACCACCACATACAGGAAGAAATATCAAAACACCATGATCAGACCACATGTAGACCGAATAATACTACATACAAGGGACAAATACCGCCACACCATGACCAGACCACATATTACCACCACATAGTGACCGAATAATATGACATATTACCAGCATATAGGGACCAAATAATACCACATACAAGGAGAAATACTGCCACACTGTGACCAGACCACAAATTACCACCACATAGTGACTGAATACTACAATACTGATTATGAATACAAACCACAATACTAACAACATTTATTACCACCAGTGACATTATACACAGTACCTCTGTATAAAGTGTCAGCGTACAGGAAATACAGTGATCACCAGTGACATTATACACAGGAGCTCTGTATATAGTGTCAGTGTACAGGTAATTCAGTAATCACTGCTGACATTATACACAGGAACTCTCTATATAGCATATAGTGTACAGGTAATACAGTGATCATCAGTGACATTATACACAGGAGCTCTGTTTATAGTGTCAGTGTACAGGTAATACAGTAATCACTGGTGACATTATACACAGGAACTCTATACATAGTGTCAGTGTACAGGTAATACAGGGATCACCAGTGACATTATGCACAGGACCTCTGTGTATAGCATATAGTGTGCAGGTAATACAGTGATCACCAGTAACATTATACAAAGGAGCTCTGTACACAGTATATAGTGTATAGTGTGTGTGTGCATGTAATACACTGACTCACCAGTGACGTCTGTAGTTGAAGTCCTTCATCTTTGCTTTTCTTCAACCAGCACAGACCGCCATCACCTCTTCCAGCCAGGACTCGTCTCTGCAAAAAATAGCACAGTCATCAATAGCTGATCGCTTCCAGAGCATTTTCCTTACTTTTTCCCTGACTTCTACACTATGTCAGATGAAGAAGAAAAGCAGCGTAGTACTGCCCTGCACAGTAACAAGATCCCCTTTTGTTCCCTCCATGGAAAACCATTTCCTAAAAGGTAAATTATATTACAGTAGTAATAATGTCCCTAATTGGACCCTAAAGAAATTATGTTCCCCACTTGTCACCATAAACTAATATAGCATGTTCCTCATTTTAGCCCCCAAACAGTATTAAAGTCCCTCATTCTGGCCCCCTTTATTTAATAATCTCACCCAGCCTGAACCCCTATGTCCCTTGTCCAGACTAGCCCCCCAGATATCCATCCCGCTTCCCCAGGCATACATACTGGCCCTCATATGTCCCTTGTCCTGCCTCACCATATATCTCTCCTGGACCCGCATATATCCTTCCTGGTCCCTTGTCCTGCCCCCCCTTATAGCCATCCTGGCCCCACATATATGCAACCTGCCCCCCCATATATATCCACCCTGGCCCCTCCCCATATATCTGCATCTTGGTCCCTTGCCCTGCCCCGCTCACCCGTAAATCTATCTTGGGCCTCCATATATCTGCATCCTGGTCTCTTCCCCCCATATATGAATTCTTGCCCACTCATATATATCCATCCTGCCCCCCCCTCCATATATTCATCTTGGCCACCACCTCCCCCCATATATCCATCCTGGCTACCCCATAAATGAATCCTGGCCTGCCATTTATATGCATCCAGGCCCCCCTATATATATATGCATACTGGTCCCTTGTCCTGTCCCTCCCCCATATATCCATCCTGGCCACCACCCCATATATATGCATCCTGGTCCCTTGTCCTGCCCCTCCCCCATATATCCATCAGGGCCCCCTCCCCCATATATCCATCCTAGCCGCTCCATATATGCATCCTGACCCACCATATGTCATGGCTTGAACAGGGTTCTTGCCCTGCACTCACAGGGTTAAGTGTTCGTGGCCTCTTTCTGGATCTGGGAGGGGTATTTATACTCACTCTTTATCAGGGTTCTCTGTCAGCTATACTGTTGTTCTGGTGTGTCTGACCCCTGGTGTGTGTGTATTCTGCGTTGCTTGCTTGCTTCCTGTGTATGACCCGGTCTGTTCCCTCACTCTGTACTCCGTCTCTCGTTTTGGTACTATTGTCTTTTCTGGTTCTGACCTCCTGGCTTGGCTATCGTTACTCCGTTACAGTTTGTCCCTATTGTACCGTCTATTGCCCGTTCTGGTTTTCTGATCTATTGCTACGTCCTGACTATCCATTCTGTCTAACCCTTTGGTACTGTATTGCTATCTTGTGCTTTGACCCCGGCTTCATCTGGTTTCTGTCTCTGTCTATGCCCCTTGGTAACATTGTCCAGTAGTTACCTTTCTAGGAGTTTCCCTGCAGCTCCTAGCCCTGTGGAGCTTAGGTCACGCCCCCAGCAGTCACGTGCTTCAGGTCCTGATACTCTGAAGCACGCATCGTCACCGCTGCTGCCCTGCTCCACAGGTATCTTTGAGCACTGTTTTTGTACTCAGGACACACGCACTGGCTCAGTGAGCAAGTGCAGTGCGGGGTTCCTGACATTATAGCTGACCATTTCAGTTTTTTTTTTCTCTGAAGTAAAAAAAAAAAAAAGTGTGTTATCCTCATGGATCCCATACAAGCTTTGGCTGATCAGGTCAAGCACCTGACCCAAATGTTCCACAAACTTAATGTGGAACAGCGCACGATGGCCCATACCCAGCAACAGTTGGTGAATACTGTGCAGAGGGCTGTCGCTGCAGGAGCTCCTAGTACTGGGGATAGAGATGTGTCATTGGCATCCCCCGAATCTCCGGTCAAATTGCCAGACCTTTTCTCAGGGGATAAAAGGGAGTTCAGGTCGTTCAGAGAAGGATGCAAGCTTTTTTTTTTCTCTGAGGCCCCGCTCCTCCGGGGATGAGTTCCAGAGGGTGGGGGCTCTACTTCGGGGGGCTACACAGGCATGGGCTTTCTCTCTCTCTTCCTCTGCTCCTGAACGTATGTCTGTGAATTTGTTCTTTGAGGCTCTGGGGCACATTTATGATGAGCCTGATAGAGTGCGTCTGGCAGAGGATATGGTGATGAGTGTGACCCAGGGGAGGCACTCTGCTGAATGGTTCTGCTCTGAGTTCAGACGCTGGGCAGCGCAGGTCTCCAGGGATGATGCTGCCCTCCGGGGTTTGTTCTGTAGAGGCCTGTCCGAACGTTTGAAAGATGCCCTAGCCCTTCATCCTCCACCGGATTCTTTGGAGGACGCTATGTTCCAGGCTGTCCGCATGGACCGTAGGCAAGAGGGGTCATGCTGCAGGAGACCCTTTTATTCTCCAATCTGAGAGACTCTGCATCTAGTCCTGAGCCCATGGAGGTTGGTGCCACGTCATTGAAGGAAAAAGAGAGGAGACACCGTAGAAGCAACCAATTGTGCTTTTACTATGGATCCGCTGGACATTGGAGAAGGAAGTGTCCTTCTTGCCCTTCTTCAGTGAAGCCATCAGGAAAACGACTGAGTCTGGGTAACAATCGAGGAGGTTGCCCAAACTCCCAGGTACCCTTTTCCTCACTTACTAAAATTCTGCTTCCGGTGGAACTAGAACTTACAGGCGGTCCGGTTGTGACTACCGCCTTTGTTGACTGTGGTTCTTCTATTAATCTGATCGATGCCAAAGTTGTGACTTTTCATAAGATAGGGACAGTCAGGTTAAAAGATCCTGTTAAAATTGTGGCAATTGATTCTTCTCCTATCACCCAGGAGGGAATTTGTTTCATGACTGATACCTTTTCTCTGAAAGTGGGTTCCACTCACGTGGAAAAATTAAGGTGTTTAGTTCTAAATAATCTGCCGCTTGGACTGGTACTGGGTATGCCTTGGCTTCAACGTCACAATCCTACTATTGACTGGGTCACGGGGGAGATCATTCAGTGGGGTTGTATGGCTAACGGTCTATGTTGTAACTTGACAACTCTTATCACCCCAGTAAAATCTGTGTCAGTGTCGTCTGTCAATCTGGAAGGTATTCCGGAGTACCTGAAAGATTTTTAAGACGTATTTTCTGAAAGCGAGGCTGAGGCGCTACCACCACATAGACCCTTTGATTGTGCTATTAATCTAGTCCCTGGAGCCAAGTTACCCAAGGCTCGCCTGTTCAATTTTTCCGGGCCCGAACGTCTAGCCATGAAGGAGTACATTACTGCGAGTCTCCGCAAAGGGCATATTAGGCCTTCTGTTTCACCTGTGGCAGCGGGCTTCTTTTTTGTTAAGAAAAAAGATGGTGGTTTGCGGCCGTGCTTTGACTTTCGGGAATTAAACAAAATTACTGTGAAAAATACATACCCTCTCCCCCTAATTCCTGATCTATGTAACCAACTCACCGGGGCCAAGTGGTTCTCTAAACTGGATTTACGTGGGGCATATAACATTATAAGAGTCCTGGAAGGGGACGAATGGAAAACAGCATTCCTGACGACTGAAGGGCTGTTTGAAAACTTGGTTATGCCCTTTGGTCTCACCAACACGCCTGCTGTTTTTCAGAATTTTATTAATGCAATTTTCTCTGATTTAATTGGTCGTTTTGTGGTTATCTATTTGGATGACATTCTGGTGTACTCGGTGGACAGTCAATCTCACTTGCACCATTTGCGGATGGTTCTCATGAGACTGAGGGAGAATCATTTGTATGCCAAGTTGGAAAAATGCTCATTTTTCATGCAAGAAGTATCCTTTCTGGGGTTGATTGTGTCAGGGGAGGTGTTCCGCATGGATCCTAAGGTCCAGGCTGTTACGGATTGGGTGCAGCCTCATGACTTGAAAGGGTTGCAGCGATTTTTGGGTTTTGCCAACTTTTATAGGAAATTTATTAAGGGCTTCTCGCAGGTGGTAAAGCCTCTAACGGACCTCACTCTCAAGGGAGCTGATGTAAAAAATTGGTCTGTAGCTGCAAAAAATTCTTTTATGACATTAAAAAAGTGCTTTTCTTCAGCCCCTGTATTGGTACAACCCGACCCGTCAAGACCTTTTGTCGTGGAGGTTGACGCCTCGGAAATAGGGGTGGGGACAGTTTTGCCTCAGGGCTCTCCTACCCTTACTAATCTGAGGCCTTGCGCCTTCTTCTCTAAAAAATTTTCCTCTGCCGAAAGAAATTACGATGTCGGCAATAGAGAGTTGTTGGCGGTAAAGTTGGCTTTTGAAGAATGGAGGCATTTCCTGGAGGGGGCTGTTCATCCCATTACAGTCATCACTGATCACAAAAATTTGGCCTATATCGAGTCTGTCAAGAGATTGACCCCCAGACAGGCTCGGTGGGCGCTTTTTTTTTTTCGATTTCAGTTTACCATCACATTCCGCCCGGGATCTAAAAACATCAAGGCTGATGCCTTATCCCGAAGATTTGATTCGGTGACCCCTCCAGAACCTCCCTCCTCCATTCTTCAGCCAGGAGTAGTGGTAGCCAAAATCTCATCTGAGTTACAGAGAGGGATTTTGGAGGCCCAGGCTCAGGCTCCGGGTGGTAAACCCCCGGGTTAATTGTTTGTACCGGAACGTTTCCTGTTATGAATGAGTCACCGTAGGAGGCAAAAACAGAAATACTACCTAAGTCCAGAAAACCAGAGAAGTTGGCAGCTATCGGATTGCAGATCCCTGAACCTATCAACAACAACTAGCAGTAGCCGTGGGGGGTTCCTACGGTGCCCTAGACCCCTCGATCACAGCCGGAAAACTAAATAGCCTAAAGACAGAAAGGGAAATCTAAACTGCCCCAGAGCAGACCCCAAAGCAAAAGGCAACCCCCAACATATAATGACGGTGAAGCAAGATGAAGAAACACTAACACAGATAGAAAGATAGGCTGAGCAAATGATGGGGCCCAAGCTAACTAAATAGGACAGGATAGAAAAGCTGCTGTCTGCAATCCGCAAAAACCCTGTCAAAACAAGAGCCAACAGACCGATCGGAAAAAAGCCCTGAAGATGCTAGGCTTCAAAAAGACTAAATCAGTACTGAGGTATTTTCTGAAGAGAGAGCAAAAGGAATTCAGCTCACCCCAGCAGGGAATGGCAGAAATCCAGAAAAACAAGGCAAAACAAAACCAAAACACAAATGCAAAAAGCAGAGCAGAAAACTTAGCTTTTGAGGAGCAGGAATCAGACTGGTCTCCTAGAATCCCTCAGAGAAATCACCAGCAAGGCAGAAGGGCGTCGGCTGCATTATATCCAGTCAGCAATTCCCGTCACCCAGTCATCATCATCCTGCTCAGGTGCTTGGTAATCAGCCTCACTACCTTCCTTCACCAGAAGAGGGAGTTCATCAGACCTCAATGGTGAAGGGGAAAATGAACTCACAACAGTACCTCCCCCTTGAGGAGGGGTCACCGAACCCTCATCCACGCTACCAGGGCGATCAGCGTGAGCCCGATGAAAGGCACGCACCAATCTTTTGGCATGAATATCAGAGGCAGAGACCCAGGAATTATCCTCCTGACCATAACCCTTCCACTTAACCAAATACTGGAGTCTCCGTCTAGCCAGACGGGAATCCAGTATCTTCTCTACCTCATATTCCATGTTACCTTCAACCAATACAGGGTCCGGAGGTGCCACCCCAGGAACTACTGGTTCAACAAACCTCTTCAACAAGGACTTATGAAACACATTATGGATTTTAAATGTGACAGGAAGAGCCAACCGAAAAGAGACCGGATTAATAATCTCCAAATTCTTGTAAGGTCCAATAAATCTAGGCTTAAACTTAGGAGAAGCCACCTTCATAGCGATATTTTTTGATGATAACCAAACCATATCACCAACCTTAAACTGGGGACCAATGGTCCTATGTCGGTTGGAAAACCGCTGGGACTTTTCCTGGGAGAGAGATAACTTATCCACCACTTGGTCCCAGATCTGGTGCATTCTCTCCACCACAGTGTCAACACCTGGGCAGGCAGAAGGCTCCACCTGCCCTGAAGAAAATTGAGGATGAAACCCAAAGTTACAAAAAAAAGGTGACATCAAAGTGGCAGAACTAGCTCTATTATTTAAAGCAAATTCGGCCAAGGGCAAAAATAAAACCCAATCATCCTGATCAGCGGAAATAAAACATCTCAAATACGACTCCAAGGTCTGGTTTGTTCTCTCCCTCTGCCCATTGGTCTGAGGGTGAAAAGCAGAGGAGAAGGACAACTGAATTCCCAGCTTGGAACAGAAAGTCCTCCAAAATCTAGACACAAACTGAACTCCTCTGTCAGATACAATGTTCTCAGGAATCCTGTGCAAGCGAACCACCTGTTGCAAAAACAAGGGCACCAACTCTGAGGAAGATGGCAACTTAGGGAGTGGTACAAGATGAACCATCTTAGAGAACCTATCACAAATCACCCAAATAACAGTCATTCTCTGAGAGACAGGCATATCAGAGATGAAATCCATTGAAATATGGGTCCATGGCCTCCTGGGGACCGGCGAAGGCATCAACAACCCACTAGAGCGAGAACAAGGTTTAGACTGGGAGCAAGTCCCACAGGACTGCACAAAATTCTTGACATCACGAGACAAGGCGGGCCACCAAAAAGACCGACTCACCAGATCTCTAGTACCAAAAATACCTGGATGACCAGCCAATGCAGAGCAATGAACTTCAGACATCACTCTCTTCTTCCACTGGTCAGGAACATACAACTTTCCACTGGGACAACGCTCAGGTTTGTCCTCCTGGAACTCTTCCAGAGCACGTATCAAATCGCGCGAGATGGCTGAAAGAACTACCCCTTCGCCTAAGATGGTAGCAGGCTTGGTCACCACAGGAGAATCAGCAAAGAAGCTCCTAGAGAGAGCGTCAGCCTTGACATTCTTAGTGCCAGGAAGAAAAGAGACCACAAAATCAAAACGTGTAAAAAACAAGGCCCACCTAGCCTGTCTAGGGTTCAATCGTTTGGCCAACTCCAGGTAAATCAAATTCTTGTGGTCAGTGAGGACCATGACTTGATGTTTAGCTCCCTCCAACCAATGTCTCCACTCCTCAAATGCCCATTTCATGGCTAACAGTTCCCGATTCCCCACATCATAGTTACGTTCAGATGGGGAGAACTTTCGGGAAAAGAAAGCACAGGGATTCATTTTAGATGTTACAGGATCCTTTTGGGACAAAACAGCTCCTGCACCAATCTCAGAAGCGTCCACCTCTACCTGGAACGGGAGTGAGACATCAGGTTGCCGCAAAACCGGGGCAGAAGTGAATCTTCGCTTCAGCTCCTGAAAGGAAGAAACAGCCTCCGGAGACCAATTCAACACATCAGCACCCTTCTTAGTCAGATCAGTCAATGGCTTGGCAATACTAGAAAATTTTGCTATAAATTTCCGATAAAAATTAGCAAAACCCAAAAACTTCTGGAGGGCCTTCAAAGAAGTGGGCTGAACCCAATCATAAATGGCCTGTACCTTGGCCGGGTCCATTTCAATAGTTGATGGAGACAAAATAAATCCCAAAAATCAAATCCTCTGTACCCCAAAAAGGCATTTCGATCCTTTGACATACAGGGAATTCTCCCTCAAGATCCGGAACACAGTCCGAACATGTTCCACATGAGAATCCCAATCCTTGGAGAAGATCAAAATATCATCCAGATAGATAATCAAAAATTTATCCACAAAGTCTCGGAAAATGTCGTTCATGAAGCACTGGAAGACAGAAGGGGCATTAGTGAGCCCAAAAGGCATCACCAGGTACTCAAAATGTCCCTCCGGAGTATTAAACGCCATCTTCCATTCATCCCCATGCTTAATGCGGATAAGATTATACGCCCCCCTGAGGTCAAGCTTGGTAAACCAGCAAGCACCTTTAACTCTGGAGAATAGATCCGAAATCAGGGGTAACGGATACTGATATTTAATAGTCATTTTGTTGAGGGCACGATAATCAATACAAGGCCTTAATGAACCATCCTTTTTGGCCACGAAAAAAAAACCAGCACCAAAGGGTGAATAGGATGGTCTAATATGACCCTTCTCCAACGCCTCCTTAATATAGGATCGCATAGCCTCGTGCTCGGGTACAGATAAATTGAAGAGCTGACCCTTGGGAAATTTACACCCCGGGCTCAGTTCAATTGCACAGTCATAACTCCTATGAGGAGGCAAAGACGCAGACTCATTCTCACTAAATACATCATAAAAGTCAGCCAAATAGTCAGGAACATCATGCGACTGGGGAGAGGTGGAGAAAACAGGAGCCTCACTAAGGGCACACCGACAACCCCAACTCACCACAGACACAGATTTCCAATCCAAAACTGGATTATGAATTTGCAACCAGGGAAACCTCAGAACAATGGTATCATGTAAATTATGCAACACCAAAAATCTGCAATTTTCTTGATGGTCTGGGGCGACCCGCATTACCACCTGGGTCCAAAGCTGTGGTTTATTTTTCGCCAAAGGAGTAGCATCAAACCCACTCAAAGGGATAGGCGTCCGCAGAGGTGTCATAGGAAATCCACAACGTTTAGCAAAATCCAAGTCCATTAGATTCAGGGCTGCTTCCGAATCCACAAAAGCCTTGGCGGAAAATGTGGACAGGGAGCAGATCAGAGTAATTGCCAGAAGAAACTTAGGTTGAACACCACCCACAGAAAACATGTGTGCAAAACGTTTCTCTCGTTTAGGACAGACAGAAATAATATGCGAGGCATCTCCACAAAAAAAAATCAGCTTATTACGCCTTCTGAACTCCTGACGTTGCTCCCTGGACAAAACTCTATCACATTGCATAGGTTCAGACACTTGTTCAACAGGTGGCAACACCTCTCGTGCAGTCCTGCGTTCACGTAAACGCCGATCGACCTGAATGGCTAATGACGTAGAATCGTCAAGACCAGAGGGAACAGGAAATCCCACCATAGTATCTTTTACGGCTTCTGACAAACCCTTCCGAAAGAGAGCTGCCAAGGCATTATCATTCCAGGTAGTAAGGACCGCCCACTTTAGGAATTTTTGACAGTACAATTCTGCAGAATCTCGACCCTGGCTCAATGCCAACAGGGTCTTTTCAGCCTGATCAATAGCATTAGGTTCGTCATACAACAACCCCAAGGCTTGAAAAAATGTGTTCACATTAGTCAGAATAGGATCATCTGGTTTCAAAGAAAACGCCCAATCCTGGGGATCGCCACGCAGCAAAGAGTTGACAATTTTAACCTGCTGCGCGGAGCTCCCTGGCGAGTTAGGCTTCAAGGCAAAAAATAATTTACAATTATTTTTGAAATTCAAAAATTTAGACCGATCCCCAAAAAACACATCAGGAGTAGGGATCTTTGGTTCAGCAGCATGTGAATGAGCAAGGTAGGCGGAAATTCCCCGCACTTCCGCAGCGAGCTGCTCCACACGATCAGACAATTGCTTTATCTCCATTGAGAGAGAAAAAATAAATTCCCCCTACGGCCTCAAAGATATAGAGGAAAAAGTATGCACACTTTTTTTTTTTTTTCAATTCTTTCCTGCTATTGAGTACCCTAGGATCTGCGGTATGGCTGGTGATTCTGTTATGAATGAGTCACCGTAGGAGGCAAAAACAGAAATACTAGCTAAGTCCAGAAAACCAGAGAAGTTGGCAGCTATCGGATTGCAGACCCCTGAACCTATCAACAACAACTAGCAGTAGCCGTGGGGGGTTCCTACGGTGCCCTAGACCCCTCGATCACAGCCGGAGAACTAAATAGCCTAAAGACAGAAAGGGAAATCTAAACTGCCCCAGAGCAGACCCCAAAGCAAAAGGCAACCCCCAACATATAATGACGGTGAAGCAAGATGAAAAAACACTAACACAGATAGAAAGAGAGGCTGAGCAAATGATGGGGCCCAAGCTAACTAAATAGGACAGGATAGAAAAGCTGCTGTCTGCAATCCGCAAAAACCCTGTCAAAACAAGAGCCAACAGACCGATCGGAAAAAAGCCCTGAAGACGCTAGGCTTCAAAAAGACTAAATCAGTACTCAGGTATTTTCTGAAGACAGAGCAAAAGGAATTCAGCTCACCCCAGCAGGGAATGGCAGAAATCCAGAAAAACAAGGCAAAACAAAACCAAAACACAAATGCAAAAAGCAGAGCAGAAAACTTAGCTTTTGAGGAGCAGGAATCAGACTGGTCTCCTAGAATCCCTCAGAGAAATCACCAGCAAGGCAGAAGGGCGTCGGTTGCCTTATATCCAGTCAGCAATTCCCATCACCCAGTCATCATTATCCTGCTCAGGTGCTTGGTAATCAGCCTCACTACCTTCCTTCACCAGAAGAGGGAGTTCATCAGAACTCAATGGTGAAGGGGAAAATGAACTCACAACAGTTTCCGTCTCGGACTTATTCAGGAATTTTACGATTCTATGTTGAGTGCTCACCCTGGGATTGCAGCTACCCGGGGGCACTTGCGAGGGGTTTCTGGTGGCCCTCTATGGTAACAGATATTAAAAAGTTTGTGACTGCATGTGGGGCGTGCGCTTGTTCTAAAAGTTCTCAGGTCCGTCCGGCCGGGGAGTTGGTGCCTTTGCCAATTCCGGATAGACCATGGACACATTTGTCCATGGATTTTATCACAAATCTTCCTCCTTCCAGGGGCAACTCGGTGATATGGGTGGTGGTGGATAGGTTTTCAATACAAGCCCACTTTGTACCTCTCCCCGCGTTACCATCTGCTGAAACCCTGGCCCGCTTATTTATGCAGCATATAATTCGGTTGCATGGAGTGCCTATGAATGTGGTGTCAGACAGAGGGGTACAGTTTGTAGCCAGGTTCTGGAGGGCTTTTTGCAAGAAGCTGGGGATTTCGTTGTCCTTCTCCTCTGCCTACCACCCAGAGTCTAATGGACAGACGGAGTGCATGAACCAATCGTTGGAGCAGATTCTGAGATTCTTGGCCTCTTCCAGGCAGGAGGACTGGTGTGAGGTATTGCCCATGGCAGAGTTTGCATTCAACGGTCGTGTGAGTCAATCTACTGGGAAGTCTCCCTTTTAGATCAACTATGGGTTTAACCCACATTTTGGAGAGTTTTCCAGCATGGATTCAGGTTGTCCTGGAGCTGAGGGTGCGACACAACGCCTTAGAATTCTTTGGAGGGAGGTTCAGAGGAATATTTCCAAGGCCCAGGAAAACTATAAGCGGTTTGCTGACAGGAGGGGGCCAGGTCCAGCATTTGCAGTAGGGGAGAAGGTGTGGCTATCCACCCACAATATCAAGCTTAAGATACCATCTATAAAGCTGGGCCCCAAGTTTATTGGCCCATACAAAGTTGTGGAGGTTGTTAACCCAGTAGCCTACCGACTGCAGCTGCCCACCTCCTTTAAAATTTCTGATGTCTTCCACAGGTCCCTGTTAAAGCCTGTGGGGATGGTGAGAGAGGATCCCTCATCAAATGCTCCACCAGTGCTGGTAGAGGGGCAGCTGGAGTATGAAGTAGGGTGCATTGTTGACTCCCGGTCGGTGCGCCGGAGACTCCAGCATCTGATACACTGGAAGGGGTACTCTCTGGAGGATCGGTCATGGATTCCAGCCAGTTCGGTGCATGCCGATCGTCTGGTGCGGTGTTGTGAGTTCATTTTCCCCTTCACCGTCGATGTCTGATGAACTCCCTCTTCTGGTGAAGGAAGGTAGTGAGGCTGATTACCAAACACCTGATCTGGTAGATGATGACTGGGTAACAGGAAATTCTGACTGGATATAAGGCAGCCGACGCCCTTCTGAGTCGCTGGTGATTTCTCTGCTGGATTCTTGGAGACCAGTCTGATTCCTGCTTCCCAAAGATAAGTTTTTGCTCTGCTATTGAACTTATTAGTTTTGTTTTGTTTACCTTGTTTTTTGGAGTTCAGCCATCCCCGGTCGGGGGTGTGCTGAGTTCCATTTTTGTCTCTGATCAGTTTGTCTCTTTGCTCTGTCTTCAGAATTTACCTGAGTGCTGATATAGTCTTTTTGAAGTCCTAGCGACTTCAGGGCCTGTTTTTTCTATCAGACGGCTGGGACATTTTTTGGTAGGGTTTTTTGCGGATTGCAGACAGCAGCTTTTCTATCCTGTCCTTTTTAGTTAGCTTGGGCCCCATCGTTTGCTCAACCTATCTTTCTATCTGTGTTAGTGTTTTCATCTTGCTTCACCGTCATTATATGTTGGGGGCTGCCTATTGCTTTGGGGTCTTCTCTGGGGCAGTTTAGATTTCCCCTCTCTTTCTTTAGGCCTATTTAGTTCTCCGGCTGTGATCGAGGGGTCTAGGGCATCGTAGGAACCCCCCACGGCTACTGTTAGTTGTTGTGGATAGGATCAGGGGTCTGCAATCCGATAGCTACCAACCTCTACGGTTTTCTGGACTTAGCTTGTATTTTTGTTTTTTCCTCCTTCGGTGACTCATTCATAACAGAATCACCAGCCATACTGCAGATTCTAGAGTACTCAATAGCAGGAAAGAATTGTAAAAAAAAAAAAAAGTGTCAGAATTTTTTTTTTGTGTATATTTTTTCCTCTGTTTCTCTGAGGCTGTAGGAGGAATTTTTTCTCAATGGAGATTACGCAATTGTCTGATCATGTGGAGCAGCTCACTGCTGAAGTGTGGGGAATTTCCGCCTATCTTGCTCATTCACATGCTGCTGAACCAAAGATCACTACTCCTGATGTATTTTTTGGGGATCGGTCTAAATTTTTGAATTTTAAGAATAATTGTAAATTATTTTTTGCCTTGAAGCCTAACTCATCGGGGAGCTCCGTGCAGCAGGTTAAAATTGTCATCTGTTTGCTGCACGGCGATCCCCAGGATTGGGCGTTTTCTTTGAAACCTGATGATCCTATTCTGACTGATGTGAATGCATTTTTTCAGGTCTTGTGTTTTTCACACACATTTGCTGTGGGTGATGTTCATCCTAAGTTTCTTCTGGCAATTACTCTGATCTGCTCCCTGCCCACATTTTCCGCTAAAGCTTTTGTGGATTCGGGAGCAGCTCTGAACCTGATGGACTTGGATTTTGCTAAACGTTGTGGGTTTCCTATGACACCTCTGCGGATGCCTATCCCTTCGAGTGGTATTGATGCTACTCCTTTGGCGAAGAATAAACCTCAGTTTTGGACCCAGGTGGTAATGCGGGTCGCCCCAGACCATCAAGAAAATTGCAGATTTTTGGTGTTGCATAATTTGCATGATACCATTCTTCTGGTGTTTCCCTTGTTGCAAATCCAATCTGTGTCTGTGGTGAGTTGGGGTTGTCGGTGTGCCCTTAGTGATGCTCCTGTTTTCTCCACCTCTCCACAGTCGCATGATGTTCCTGACTATTTGGCTGATTATTATGATGTATTTAGTGAGAATGAGTCTGCGTCTTTGCCTCCTCATAGGAGTTATGACTATGCAATTGAGCTGAGCCCTGGGTGTAAATTTCCCAAGGGTCGACTTTTCAATTTATCTGTACCCGAACACGAGGCTATGCGATCCTATATTAAGGAGTCGTTGGAGAAGGGTCATATTAAACCATCCTCTTCACCCTTAGGTGCTGGGTTTTTTTTCGTGGCTAAGAAAGATGGGTCATTAAGGCCTTGTATTGACTATCGTTCCCTCAACAAAATTACTGTTAAATATCAGTATCCGTTACCCCTGATTTCTGATCTATTCTCCAAAGTTAAAGGTGCTTGCTGGTTTACAAAGATTGACCTCAGGGGGGCGTATAATCTTATTCGCATTAAGCATGGGGATGAATGGAAGACGGCGTTTAATACTCCGGAGGGACATTTTGAGTACCTGGTAATGCCTTTTGGACTCACTAATGCCCCTTCTGTCTTCCAGTGCTTCATGAATGATATTTTCCGAGACTTTGTGGATAAATTTTTGATCATCTATCTGGATGATATTTTGATTTTTTCCAAGGATTGGGACTCTCATGTGGAACATGTTCGGACTGTGTTCCGGATTTTGAGGGAGAATTCCCTATATGTCAAGTGATCGAAATGCCTTTTTGGTGTACAGAGGATTTGATTTTTGGGATTTATTTTGTCTCCGTCAACTATTGAAATGGACCCGGCCAAGGTACAGGCCATTTATAATTGGGTTCAGCCCACTTCTTTGAAGGCCCTCCAGAAATTTTGGGGTTTTGCTAATTTTTATCGTAAATTTATAGCTACAGTTGTGGCCAAAAGTATTGACACCCCTGCAATTCTGTCAGACAATACTCAGTTTCTTCCTGAAAATGATTGCAATCACAAATTCTTTGGTATTATTATCTTCATTTAATTTGTCTTAAATGAAAAAAACACAAAAGAGAATGAAGCAAAAAGCAAAACATTGATCATTTCACACAAAACTACAAAAATGGGTCAGACAAAAGTATTGGCACCCTCAGCCTAATACTTGGTTGCACAACCTTTAGCCAAAATAACTGCGACCAAACGCTTCCGGTAACCATCAATGAGTTTCTTACAATGCTCTGCTTGAATTTTAGACGATTCTTCTTTGGCAAACTGCTCCAGGTCCCTGATATTTGAAGGGTGCCTTCTCCAATCTGCCATTTTTAGATCTCTCCACAGGTGTTCTATGGGATTCAGGTCTGGACTCATTGGTGGCCACCTTAGAAGTCTCCAGTTCTTTCTCTCAAACCATTTTCTAGTGCTTTTTGAAGTGTGTTTTGGGTCATTGTCCTGCTGGAAGACCCATGACCTCTGAGGGAGACCCAGCTTTCTCACACTGGGCCCTACATTATGCTGCAAAATTTGTTGGCAGTCTTCAGACTTCATAATGCCATGCACACAGTCAAGCAGTCCAGTGCCAGAGGCAGCAAAGCAACCCCAAAACATCAGGGAACTTCCACCATGTTTGACTGTAGGGACCGTGTTCTTTTCTTTGAATACCTCTTTTTTTCTCCTGTAAACTCTATGTTGATGCCTTTGCCCAAAAAGCTCTACTTTTGTCTCATCTGACCAGAGAACATTCTTCCAAAATGTTTTAGGCTTTTTCAGGTAAGTTTTGGCAAACTCCAGCCTGGCTTTTTTATGTCTCGGGGTAAGAAGTGGGGTCTTCTTGGGTCTCCTACCATACAGTCCCTTTTCATTCAGACGCCGACGGATAGTACGGGTTGACACTGTTGTACCCTCGGACTGCAGGGCAGCTTGAACTTGCTTGAATGTTAGTCGAGGTTCCTTATCCAACATCCGCACAATCTTGCGTTGAAATCTCTTGTCAATTTTTATTTTCCGTCCACATCTAAGGAGGTTAGCCACAGTGCCATGGGCTTTAAACTTCTTGATGACACTGCGCACGGTAGACACTGGAACATTCAGGTCTTTGGAGATGGACTTGTAGCCTTGAGATTGCTCATGCTTCCTCACAATTTGGTTTCCCAAGTCCTCAGACAGTTCTTTGGTCTTCTTTCTTTCTCCGTGCTCAATGTGGTACACACAAGGACACAGGACAGAGGTTGAGTCAACTTTAATCCATGTCAACTGGCTGCAAGTGTGATTTAGTTATTGCCAACACCTGTTAGGTGCCACAGGTAAGTTACAGGTGCTGTTAATTACACAAATTAGAGAAGCATCACATGATTTTTTGAACAGTGCCAATGCTTTTGTCCACCCTCTTTTTTATGTTTGGTGTAGAATTATATCCAATTTGGCTTTAGGACAATTCTTTTTGTGTTTTTTCATTTAAGACAAATGAAGATAATAACAAAGAATTTGTGTTTGCAATCATTTTCAGGAAGAAACTGATTATTACCTGACAGAATTGCAGAGGTGTCAATACTTTTGGCCACAACTGTAGTTAGGGTTAGGGCTATAGTTACCCTATAGTTGGGGTTAGGGCTATAGTTATGGTTAGTGTTGGGGCTAAAGTTAGGGTTAGGTTAGTGGTTAGTGTTATGGATACTGTTGGGATAAGGGTTAGGGATGTTTTGGGGTTGGAGATAGAATTGGGAGGTTTCCATGTGTCTGATCTCAATTCCAGCCAGTTCAGCATTGAAAAAGTCAAATGGTGCTCCTTCCCTTCTGAGCTCTGCCATGCACCCAAACAGTGGTTTGCTCTCACATATGGGGTATCAGCGTACTCAGGACAAATTGCACAACAACTTTTGGGGTCCAATTTCTCCTGTTACCCTTGGGAAAATAAAAAAAATTGGGGGCGAAAATATCATTTTTGTGAAAAAGTGTTTATTTTTACGGTGCTACATTATAAACTTCTGTGAAGCACTTGGGGGTTCAAAGTGCTCACTACACATCTAGATAAGTTTCTTAGGGGGTCTACTTTCCAAAATGGTGTCACTTGTGGGGGGTTTCCACTGTTTAGGTACATCAGGGGCTCTCCAAACACGACATGGCGTCTGATCTCAATTCCAGCCAATCTTGCATTGAAAAGTCAAACGGCGCTCCTTCTCTTCTGAGCTATGCCATGCGCCCAAACAGTGGTTTACCTGCATGCTCAGGAAGAATTGTGCAACAACTTTTGCAGTCCAATTTCTCCTGTTATCCTTGGTAAAATAAAACATATTGGATCTGAAGTAATTTTTTGGTGAAAAAAAGTTATTTTTTTTTAATCATTCCAAAAATTCATGTGAAGCACCTGAAGGGTTAATAAACTTCTTGAATGTGGTTTTGAGCACCTTGAGGGGTGCACTTTTTAGAATGGTGTCACTTGGGTATTTTCAATCATTCAGACCCCTCAAACTCACTTCAAATGTGATGTGGTCTCTAAAAAAAAAATGGTTTTGTAAAAAATAAGAAATCGTTGTTCAACTTTTAACTTCCTAAATAAAAAAATGTTGGTTCCAAAATTGTGCTGATGTAAAGTAGACATGTGGGAAATGTTACTTATGTATTTTGTGTGACATATTTCTCGGTTTAAAGACATGAAAATTCAAATTTGGAAAACTGCGAAATTTTAAAAACATCCGCCAAATTTCCGTTGTTTTTTTTTCCGCAAATAAACGCAAGTCATATCAAAGAAATTTTACCACTAACATGAAGTACAATGTCAGAATCACCGGGATACATGGAAGCGTTCCAGAGTTATTTCCTCATAAAGGGACAGTGGTCAGAATTGTACAAATTGGCCTGGTCATTAATGTGCAAACCACCCTGGGGGTAAAGAGGTTAAGTGGTGAAAAAAAGTTTTTGTTTTTTTTTTAAAAATAAATAAAAAAAAATTGCATAATTTTCTGAGACTCTTATCGTCTGGACTTTTCAGGATCTGGGATTGGGTGAGAACTTATTTTTTGCACGCCGAGCTGACATTTGTATTGATACTATTTTGGTGTAGATACGATGTTTTGATTGCCAATGTTGTCGCAGCTAAAAAAAAACCAAAAAAACACAATTCTGGCATTTTGACTTTTCTCGTTAGGCTGTTTACCGATTGGATTATTATATATTGATCGGGCAATTCTCAGTGTGTTTGTTTTTTTTTGTTTTATTTTGATTGTGGCGAACTGGGGTGACTAAACTTTTTTTTTTTTAATGGTTTTTAATATTTTTAAAAACATTTTTTTTTTTTTTTTTCTACTTCTGACTAGCTTCAATTTTTTCCATGGGAGATTGGAAGCTGTGATCATCCTATCGCCTGTGCCACTAATAGGAGGACTTCAGCCCTGCTTTGTGTAACTAAAAATGATCACTTCCTATGAGCAATAAAAAGTCACTGGATAGATTAACTAACATTTATTTTTATTGTTTTTTACAGATGCTGTGAGTTTTTTCTTTCACAAATTAAAAATGCCAGTCTGTTACGTTGAACATTGTAAAACTTGTTGGAAGCCTAACGATCCCTACAGCATGATGCATTCCTTTCCACGGAACAGACGTTTACTAAGGGAATGGCTTAGTCGCCTTCCAAACAAAAACCTAAATATTGACCAGACTCTGGAACGCATACTGTCCAGTAAGCAGGGGGTGTATCGGATATGTACCAAACATTTTACCGTGGACTGCTATTATGCTACAAATAGCTCTCGTAGATTGAAAAAAGGAGCCCTTCCCACAATTTTTCCACTGCCGCCATGTAAGGAAAGTGAAGATCAACCTGAATTAGATGATTCCGACCAAAGTAACGGACTTAAAAAACGGAAACCATCATCTTTCATTGAACACAGCTACGCGGTAACATCAGAGCCTATTACTATAAATATAGAACCGGATATAGCTTCTGAAGGACACATACAGACAGTAGTGGAAGAATACTTTACTGTGACAATTGAGTAATCTGATGAAATTACGTTGTGATTAACTAAGACTTCACGAAGCTCAAAAAGATCCTAAAAATCGACAAAATAAATTTCTGAACCATTCCATCATCTGTATGGTACACGTAACGAGCATATAATGGTCGACCCTACCTGTTTTACCTGCATTGTAGCAACCTAGCCCAATTGTCGCCACTTGATTTGCCGGGTCCGTTTTCAGAAATATTGCGTCGCAATCATTCTAATAGTTCTAATCCATCGGATATGACAAAGCTTTGTTAGTTGAAGCATCTTGCGATACACGTAATGGAGAAAAGCTGCTGCCTTAAAAAGGAATTGATTCAAAAGTGCTAAGTGTTTTAATAGACATTAAAAATGTCACATTTGGGGTTTTATTTATGTATTTGCCGTTTGTACATGGTGCTTCTATCGGGGACTAATAATTTGCACATTACCTTCTACAGCTGCAAGAGAAAATGAACTCTCTTGGAATTTCCGTGTTGATTACTAATAAAATGTGATCGGAGTGTGTCAATAAGTACCGTATTTTTCGGACCATAAGATGCACTTTTTCCCCAAAAAACTTTGGGGGAAAACGGGGGTGCGTCTTATGGTCACAATATACTTAAAAATCCTGTGGCGGCGGTCCTGATGCAGCCTCCCTTCCCAGGCTGGTGTGGTGGGGCTCTGTGGTGTGGTGGTAGCGGGCTGTGCTTTGGGGCAGTGGCAGCGGCTCTCTGTGCTCCGTGGGGGGCTCCGCCGGCATTTCGTCAAAGCCCAGAGGCCCCCGCACATCCGTTGCTGCCATGTTGCGATGGCCTGCGGGAAGATGGCCCCTGGGCCGGAGGCAGCACATGCTCAGATTTCAGATCTCTTTTCTGAGATTTGAATCTGAGCATGCACCGGCCCAGCAGCGATGTTCCCGGAGGCCACCGCAACATGGCAGCAACAGATGTGCTGGGGCCTCCGGGCTTTGACGAAATTCCGGCGGAGATCCCCACGGAGCACAGAGAGCCACTGCCACCGCACCAGCTTGGGATGAGATTTCCCGGAGGCCACTGCACCAGCCTGGACCACGGAACGACCCCTGCGACCACTCCTCCACCTGTACCGATCCCTTCCCTGGTAAACTGAATTAGGACTGTAAAATGGACCCCCATTTGACACTATTTTTTTTTCCCCCCTATTTTCCTTCTAAAAAGTTGGGGTGCGCCTTATAGTCCAAAAAATACAGTATGTAGATTTATTAACTTTTAGTTGAACACACTTGGTAAACATCCACAGCACAGAAAAAAAGCATGAGAACCATTACTCCCTACAATTGTATTTCAGCCCATCAATATTCCTTGTGTGCACAACCCTTTACAGATCATGCCATGCTTCTGAAGAGGGCTCCGGACAGGACTCTGCCTTGATGTTTCCAAAAGACAAATCTTCAATCTTTTTTTAAAACTATAATTCAGTTAATTTACTCGTGTACATTGTTGCCATGGCCTCCTGACCTTATATACTCCTGTAAAGTATTTTAATACCTTTTGAAGTTCCCTCAATTATTGTATTACATCCAGGTTCTGAGTCCGCAAAAATAGCCTTAAAAGAATTTGCCCTCTTCTTTTTCATCCATGCATAGTTGTCTGGTTGTGCTTTATGTCCTCAGTCTATAAAACAATGTGGAGCATCAAGCTGTTTCTACCAAACTTGAGCCTGGGCACAATGTATTTGCCTAGCTGAAGTTTAAAGGGGTTTTTCAATACTTCATATTGAAGGCCTATCTATAGGATAGGTCATCAATATCAGATGGCTGGGGAGACACCTGGCACCCTCGCTGATCAGCTTTATCTTGTTGCCGGCCATATGCGTTCAATTGTGTAGCAGAGCTACACAGCTTAACCAGCTTATGTAGACAAATACTGCAGATCATCAGGGTCCTCTCTCCTTCTGTACTTGAGTGTCCCTTGTCTTTCACATGTTTATTATACTTGTCTATATTTCCCCTTTTCACATGTAAAGCGCCATGGAATAAATGGCGCTATATAAATGCATAATAGCACCTATACAGTTGATGGACCTTTGCAGTTTCGCTCTGCAAGTGTGACATTTGGCTGACATGACGAAACCTAAATGATTGGAGGGAGGGTCGAGTACCCATGCACCCATGTACCTTTCTTACAAAAACCATTTCAGTATCCAGGCTTTTTGTGCATATACAGTCACGGCCAAAAGTATTGACACTCCTGCAATTCTGTCAGATAATATTCAGTTTCTTCCTGAAAATGATTGCAAACACAAATTCTTTGGTATTATTATCTTCATTTAATTTGTCTTAAATGAAAAAACACAAAATAGAATGAAGCAAAAAGCAAAACATTGATCATTTCACACAAAACTCCAAAAATGGGCCGGACAAAAGTATTGGCACCCTCAGCCTAATACTTGATTGCACAACCTTTAGCCAAAATAACTGCGACCAACCGCTTCCGGTAACCATCAATGAGTTTCTTACAATGCTCTGCTGGAATTTTAGACCATTCTTCTTTGGCAAACTACTCCAGGTCCCTGATATTTGAAGGGTGCCTTCTCCAAACTGCCATTTTTAGATCTCTCCACAGGTGTTCTATGGGATTCAGGTCTGGACTCATTGCTGGCCACCTTAGAAGTCTCCAGTGCTTTCTCTCAAACCATTTTCTAGTGCTTTTTGAAGTGTGTTTTGGGTTATTGTCCTGCTGGAAGACCCATGACCTCTGAGGTAGACCCAGCTTTCTCATACTGGGCTCTAAATTATGCTGCAAAATTTGTTGGTAGTCTTCTGACTTCATATGCCATGCACACGGTCAAGCAGTCCAGTGCCAGAGGCAGCAAAGCAACCCCAAAACATCAGGGAACCTCCGCCATGTTTGACTGTAGGGACAGTGTACTTTTCTTTGAATGCCTCTTTTTTCTCCTATAAACTCTATGTTGATGCTTTTGCCCTAAAAGCTCTACTTTTGTCTCATCTGACCAGAGAACATTCTTCCAAAATGTTTTAGGCTTTTTCAGGTAAGTTTTGGCAAACTCCAGCCTGGCTTTTTTATGTCTCGGGGTAAGAAGTGGAGTCTTCCTGGCTCTCCTACCATACAGTCCCTTTTCATTCAGATGCCGACGGATAGTACGGGTTGACACCGTTGTACCCTCGGACTGCAGGGCAGCTTGAACTTGTTTGGATGTTAGTGGAGGTTCTTTATCCAACATCCGCACAATCTTGCGTTGAAATCTCTTGTCAATTTTTCTTTTCCGGCCACATCTAGGGAGGTTAGCCACAGTGCCATGGGCTTTAAACTTCTTGATGACACTGCGCACGGTAGACACAGGAACATTCAGGTCTTTGGAGATGGACTTGTAGCCTTGAGATTGCTCATGCTTCCTCACAATTTGGTTTCTCAAGTCCTCAGACAGTTCTTTGGTCTTCTTTCTTTTCTCCATGCTCAATGTGGTACACACAAGGACACAGGACAGAGGTTGAGTCAACTTTAATCCATGTTAACTGGCTGCAAGTGTGATTTAGTTATTGCCAACACCTGTTAGGTGCCACAGGTAAGTTACAGGTGCTGTTAAATACACAAATTAGAGAAGCATCACATGATTTTTCGAACAGTGCCAATACTTTTGTCCACCCTCTTTGTTAAGTTTGGTGTGGAATTATATCCAATTTGGCTTTAGGACAATTCTTTTTGTGTTTTTTCATTTAAGACAAATTAAATGAAGATAATAATACCAAAGAATTTGTGTTTGCAATCATTTTCAGGAAGAAACTGAGTATTATCTGACAGAATTGCAGGGGTGTCAATACTTTTGGCCATGACTGTATTTCATGGTCTAAGAACTGATGTGGGACACTCGCATTTCCATTCTCCTCTACTAGTTGAAGGGAATTTCTGCCAATTTGCTGTTAGAGAAGTGATTCATGCATAGGTTCACTTTTTTATCTGCACTTTGTGCTCATAAAACAGATTACCAGTGTATGTCTGGGTTATTACTTTGGGTTTGTGAAATAATCATATTTTATTAGGAATCGGTACAGAAATATGGGGATTAAAAGTTCACTGTTTTATTGCAACTGGCTGACAGTAATTAAAATGGTAAAGCACAGCCTAGGATCCCCTGCCACGTTTCACCACAGCTCCTGCTTCATCAGCGGTAGAGGGAGTTGAACCTTGATGGGTCAAAGTATTTTGGCTAACAACCGTTAAAAGTATTTAATTTATAATGGACATGATTGATGAAATGCTCCGTTTAGTTTATGAACAAGATTTTGAAACTGGTATTGTTTAATTTCCAGAGTGCTATTATGACTTGTGCTCATAGCTAGGGATGAGCGAGCATACTCGTGAGGATTCGGTACTCGCCGATTAATGCGGTACTCGAATCTTCGCGAATATTTCACTACTCGCCTCGCAATATTCTCAACAGCACGGCACAGTCCCCGCACAGCCCACCACAGTCCCACACAGCCCAGTACAGTTCCGCACAGTACCTGCAAAGCCCTGCACAGTCTGCCACAGTACCTGCAAAGCCCTGCACAGTCCCTCACAGTACAGGCCGGCACAGGCTGGAACAGTCCCGCATAGCCTGGCACAGTCCCCGCCCAGTCCATCAGTCCCCGCCCATTAATCGCATTTCCCATAGACTTACATTGGACTCGTTACGAGGAGGTACTTGTAACGAGTACAGCGAGTCCGAATACTACAGTACTCGCTCATCCCTACTCATAGCCGTTGTAATCATTTATTCATGAAGATTCAGCTAAACCTGCAGATTGTCTAAGTCTAGTTTCACACTAGCGTTTCAATGACCTGCGTCTGTCTGCGCATGGCCGCCGCTAAGCTCCACCCTCCAATGGGCGCATGACGCTGCATGCGACCTGCGTACCCTATCTTTAGCATTGGGTATGCAGGCCGTGCGCAGGCATGCGTTTGCCGGCGCATGGGTCCTTTTGGCGCAGGTCGGCGTGCCGGCAAAAGCATACCTGCGCACGGCCTTCGTACACATTGCTAAAGATAGGGTACGCAGGTCGCATGCAGCGTCATGTGCCCATAGGCAGAGTGGCTGGGAGGAGGCGTGTCCGGGGGCGGAGCTTAGCGGCGGCCGTGCACAGACTGACGCAGGTCAATGAAGCGCTAATGTGAAACTAGCATAACGTATATGGGCTCCTCACGTCTCTGCCCCGACAAATGGTTTTAAAGGATCCGGCCTAATGTTTTTTTTTTTTTACACAAGCCACTGACAGAGGAGTCTGGCAGCCACATTTTTTATAGAGAACACAGGAGTGCTCTGCACGGGGGGGGGTGGGAGGGTTGGGAAAGATGGCTGTCAATCGAAGGATCATTTGGTCCACAATCGTGGACGAAAGTGTTGGCATCCTTGAAATTGTTCCAAAAAATTGAATATTTCTCTGCCAAAATTATTGCAGCTGTTTGGCACTGGGTACTACATTGCAACCTAAAATCTTTTAATCTTTAAATTTCTTGATGCCTTGCACACAGTCAAGGCATCCAGTGCCAAAGACAGCAAAACAATCCCAACACATCTTTGAACCGCCACCATATTTGACTGTGGGTACTGTTTTTTTTTTTTTTTAAGGCATCATTACAATTATGGTAAACAGTACCATGATGTGTTTTACCATATAACCCTCTTGGTCTCATCTATTCACAATATGCTTTTCCAAAAGGATTTTGGCTTACGCTCGTACATTTTGGCAAACTGCCATCTTGCCTTTTTATGTCTGTGTCAGCAGTAAGTCATCTTGGGTCTCCTGCCATAGCATTTCATTCAACTGTTGACTGTTTGCACTGACATTGCACCTTGAGCCTTCAAGACTGCTTGAGTTTCTTTGGAACTTGATTGGGGCTGCTTATCCACCATCTGGACTATCCAGCATTGCAACTTTTCTTCAATTTTTCTCTGCTGTTCACTACGTTTCGCTATAGTGCCACGAGTTGTAAACATCCTGATTATGTTGTGTACTGTGGACAGAGTAACATCAAGATCTCTGGAGATGGACTTGTAACCTTGAGAATGTTGATATTTTTCAACAATTTTGGCTCTCAAGTCCTCAGACTCTTCTTTCTGTTCTCCAGGCTTAGTGTGGCGCACACAATGCAAAAGATTGAGTCAACGTCTCCCCTTTTATCTGGTTTTAGGTGTCATTTTCATATTGCCCATGCTTGTTACTTGCCACAGGTGTGTTTGAACCAACATCACATGCTTGAAATAAAGTTGTTTACACACAATTTTGGAGTGGTAAAAATTTTCTTGTCCCATTTTTGGGAGTTTTTTGTGAAATTATGTCCAGTTTGCCTTCTTTTTGTGTACCAATACTCACAAAGGAAATAAGTCTATATCAAAACATGTGTAATTCCAAAAATTTTCTGGGAGAAATGCTTCATTTTCTGAAGCAATTTGAAGGGTGCCAACACTTTTGGCCATGACAGTGTGGAGGGCTTAATGTTCTGTCCAATTTTTTTTTAATCAATTGATTTAAAAGTGTACACAGTGATAGGAAGCAAAGTAGCAGAGTAGTAAGGACACGTTCAGTATTTTACATCAGTATTTGGATGACAAAAACTGGGAGTGGGTGAAGAATGCAGAAGTGGTGACGTGTTTCTATTATACTTTTCCTCTGATTGCTCCAACATGATATTGTCTTACAAATACTGAGCGTGTGAACGTGACCTAAGGAAGGGTCCTCGTACCTTGACTGCAAAATACCAAAAATTGATGGCATCCTTTTTGTTTTGGTTTGAGCGCTGTTGCAACAATGTATACAGGAATGGAAATTTTTTTTATGCATCCTCTTTACAAGAACGAAAGAAGAAAATAAAATATTTTTGTTTACAGGAAAATTTGATAAGAGAAGACTGGAAAACGCGTGAATTATGTAATTATATATTTTTTTTCATGTAATCATGATATTTTTGTTGGGTATACATAATTTTATTTTCAAGATTTTAAAAAAAAAATTATCCTCTAGCAAACAAAATTAAAAAAATAAAGTTGTGGTTTATGTTGTAGTTATACACAGTTGACCATTGATGTTGAATAAAGAATGATTAGATAATATTTCTGGGTCATTTTGAGAAAACTGCAATTCTGTGTGTTCATTCGCTCTTCTTTGTATTTCTACTAAAAAAATCAACTCGGCTAGAGCGGAAAGATGCAGCTGGCAGACGGCCTTTATCGACAGCTCGACGGCCTTTATCGACAGCTCAGCTGCAGAAGCATAATAGGACTTTTAGGTTGCAGGGTTTTGTTTGAGGTGACGTCCTAAGGGCAGGGTCTCCTGACTGTAGAGTCTCGTATCTGAAAGAATCGGGTCGGTTAAGCTATTGACACTCTGATAAAACATTGCTCCAAGTTTGATCAGAGTGTCAACGTAGTGAGATTGATTCTCTATGATGACCGCGTCGGAGCACACTCTGAAGAGAAGCCGTAGAAGAAAATTTCTGCATTCTGGGTCCACGGAAATTGGACTACTCAGATGTCATTAGAGTGTAGTCGGATGTTTTCCACGCATCTGAAAGACACAAGAACAATTGAATGGTGGAAGCTGGCATGTCAGCCACCTCAGGGAACAACAGAATCCCACTTCGTAGGGCAGCAAAATCCAGCCGCCAGACAGACGCCATGGACTGCCATGTCAAGTGACCCAACTGCACCCCTACTGGCTACACCTGGGGAAAATGCACTGCCTAACTCCCCGATCAGGGGCACTGCGGTTGCATAGGGTGTGACCAGGCCCATACAGAAGTGGGGGGAGCCGACCCCAGTACCTATTTCAGCTGGATGTACTTTGAACATGCACATCCAGCTGAAGTGTATTGCAGCGCACAGACCTTGCGGTTCACTGCTCTGCAATACACACTGCAAGCCAATTGGAGGCAGACTACGTACCAGGCATTGGCGTCACATGGCAGTGATGTCATGCAATGCCATAGAAGGCACGACGATGTTTGCTGCTGGCCTCTCCGCTGGCTACAAAAGGATACAGTACATTTTGTGTTTGGAGTAAGGTGTGAATTTATTTTCTATGCGGAGGCAGAATGCGAATATGTATACCAGGAAGGAGCCCAGGATGGGGGACGTGTCTACCAGGTTGTGGGTCAAATATGCCAAAAAGGGGCCTAAGATGGGGGACAAATGTACCACGAAGGGGCCCAGGGTGACATGTATACCAAGATGGGGGTCATATATACCATTAAAGGACCCTTATCACTAACAACCCATCCAATCCACACAGGCAAATCAAAGCATAGATGTTCATAACTTAAGTGTAATTAGAAATGACACAAGAAAAAAGTATTGAACACACGTACTGAAATTTAATACTTTGTATATAAGCCTTTGTTGGTGATGACAGCTTCAAGATGCCTACTGTATGGAGAAACTAGTCGCAGGCATTGGTCAGGTGTGATTTGGCCCAATCTTTCACACAAACACTCGACACCCTTAAGGTTCTGTTGGCTCCTTCTATGATCTGTGAATTTTAGTTGTTTCCACAAAATTTTCTATTGAATTCAGGTCAGGGCAATTCTAGCAGCTTTATTTTCTTTATCTGAAACCAATTCAAAGTTTTCTTGGCTGTGTTTTTGAGATCATTGTCTTGCTGAAATGTCCACCCTCGTTTTATCATCATTCTGGTAGATGGCAGCAGATTTATATCAAGAACGTCTCGGTACATTTGTCCATTTATCCTTCAATCATATGAATTTTTCCAGTGCTGTATGCTGAAAAACAGTCCCACACCATGATGTGGGAATTTCACTGTTGATATGCTGTCTTTTGGGTGATATGCAGTGCTTTTTGGCCTCTAAACATGGTGCGTATTATGGCATTCAAAGAATTCCATTTTGGTCTTATCTGATCAGACTGTATTCTCCCAGTATTTTACAGACTTGTGTAAATGTGCTTGAGCAAACTTTAAACTCTCCTGAACATGCTTTTTGTTCAGCGTGGTGAGCGTGCACACAGGCCATTGAGGTTGAGTGCATTACTTATTGTTTACTGCGAAACAATTATACTTGCTGATTCCAGGCCTCTCTGTAGCGCTCCACAGGTCGTCCTTGGCTATTGGACAACTTTTCTGATATTCTTTTCACTCCTCTATCAGAAATTTTGTGAGGAGCACCTGGTCGTGGCCGATTTATGGTCAAATTATGTTTTCCATTTCAGGATTATGGCCCCAACAGTGCTTACTGGAACCTTCAGTAGTTTAGAAATTCTTCTGTAACAAATGACATCAGTATGTTTTGCAAAAATAAGGTTGCAAAGGTCTTGAGACAGCTCACATAATAATCTTTATATAGCGCCAACATATTCCACAGCTCTTTACAATTCAAGAATTCATATACAAGTCATAAGTAGCAACGTTAAAGATAATAAAATAATTAAAGCAAAGATAATGATCCTGCTCGTGAGAGCTTACAATCTACAGTCTAAAATAGAATCTACAATCTATTTTACCCATCATGAGATGCTTCTTGTGTGGCATCTTGGTAATGAGACACCTTCTTATAAGCCATCAGTTGAACCTGCTGATATTTTTCACTAAGTGGCAGGATTGCTTTTTAATTGCTGATAGATTTCATTTGGTGTCATGACTTTCCATGGCTTTTTACAACTCTCTTCATGTGGTCAATACTTTTTCCCAGTGTCTTTTCTCATTATTACACAGAATTTATGGTTTCCTTTCTTTGCCTGTGAGGATTGGATGGCTAGATACTGAGATCTGGTGAGAGTTTCGTGGCAATAGCACCTTTCAAAATATATTTACTTAGGTAATTGGTGACGTGTTTAATACTTAATTCACCCTCTTTATATACCAGCAAGGGGTCCAGAATGGGTAATATATACACACCAGGAAGGGGCCCTGGATGGAGAAATAGTATACCAGGATCGGAGACATATTCCAGGAAGGGGATCAAGACGGGGGGACATTACTACATAATGAAGGAGGGGGCGAACACATATGTCCTTTATAGGATCTAACACACTACTAGGGCCCATACATCTGACCACATGCAGAGGGGAGTAGTACAAATTTCACACCGTGGCCCATCGGACTCTAGTTACGTCACTGGCTCCAATATACACTCCTGTACATAGTACTCTTTGTACCATGATTTCCATTGCGATCAATAAAGTCTATCTTATCGTAACATCTATTAATTTTAACAAATATCCAACTCAATTTTAAAAGGTTCCAAAGGTAATGAAAATGGGTTACAGTATGTGAAGCTCAGTTTGGCTGGACAGCCAGGTCTAGGAAGACTTCTGGTGGTCCCAAACTTCCATTTAGGGATTATGGAGGCCACTGTGCTCTTAGGAACCTTGAGTACTGCAGAAATTCTTTTGTAACCTTGGCCAGATGTGTGCCTTGCAACAATTCTGTCTCTGAGCTCCTTGGCCAGTTCCTTTGACCTCATGATTCTCATTTGGTCTGACATGCACTGTCTTATGCAGACAGGTGTGTGCCTTTACAAATCAAGCCCTATCAGTTTAATTAAACACACCTGGACTCTAATGAAGGAGTAGAACCATCTCAAGGAGGATCACAAGGAAATGGGCAGCATGTGACTTAAATATGAGTGTCTGAGCAAAGGGTCTGAATACTTATGACCATGTGATATTTCAGTTTTTCTTTTTTAATACATTTGCAAAAATGTCTACATTTCTGTTTTTTTCAGTCAATATGGGGTGCAGAGTGTCCATTAATGAGAAAAAATTAATCTTTTTTGAATTTACCATATGGCTGCAATGAAACAAATAGTGAAAAATGTAAAGGGCTCTGAATACTTTCCATACCCACTGTATGTAGGTTTTCTCAAATTTTTTTATGTAGTTACGGACAGACTCGATGATGTTGAGATCGGGATTCTGTGGGGACCATATCATCACTTCTAGGACTCCTTGTTCTTCTTTACACTGAAGATAGTTCTTAATGGCATTGTCTACCTGTTTAGGGTCTTGTCCGGCTACTAAATAAGTTTAGAGCCAATCGGACACCTCCCTGATTGTATTACAAGATGGATAAGGCTCTGTCTTCATGTCTCAGCATTGAGGATACCCTTAATCCTGATAAAATTCCCTACTCCATTTAATGAAATGAAGCTTCATACTTGCAAGGACCCTTCACTGTGCTCCACTATAGCCTGCAGACCCTCATTATTCTACCGCTCTTCAGCCCTTCAGCGATCAAACTTTCACTTATCCGTCCAGAGCACCTGCTGCTCTTTTTTCTGCACCCCAGTTCCAATTCTTGTGCGCAGTTGAGTCACTTAGCCTTATATCTATGTTGAAAGTATCGTATGTTTCTTGGATACAATTCTTCTGTGAAGACCACTTTTTGTCAGCATGGAAAGGAACACCGTTGAAATATATATATATTTTTTTATTCTCAATAAGTTGCCATACATTCTGGGAAAGTTGCTTTAGACTCACAGGAGTAAAGCATTTTTTTCTTCATTTTTACACTTTATAATTTTGATGAATTTCCATTTTAAATGATTTTCTTTTTGGAGTAGTCTAAAAATTGCAATAAATAAAAAATGGAGATTTTTTCAATAATTACTCTTTGGAGAAGTGTCTAAATACAAGCAAAATATTTAGAATTGAGAGTCCTCAGTGGTTGATACCTTTCAATGGCTAACTGAAAAGATGGTAACACATTGCAAGCTTTCGAGACTACTCAGGTCTCTTCATCAGGCATAGAATAAAGGAAAATCTGAAGAATTACATATTTATGCACAGCACAGAAAGAAAGAATGCAATAAATAAAACAAGTGCTAAACAGTTGTGGCTATAAATATTGGAACAGTTTATAGATAAGGAGTGTGAATGTTTTATAGTCTGGTAATGTGTTGTGATTCCCCCATAAGGTCTGAGGGGCAATTCCTTAATTGATATAAAAATACATATATCCATGCGACACATTCATTCCTGCACTGAGTGTGTCAAAGGTCATCATGAGTTTGTACTCCCAGACCCTTCTGTCTTTCTGAGATTTGAAATTAATAAATTAACAATTTAATGTCCATCATGCTATGACCGGGGATACAAAAATGTTTTGCCACGAGTAGATCCATTCTTTTTTCTCTTATCGTGTGACGATGAGAATTCATCCTTGTTCTAAGCTTTTGCCCTGTCTCCCCCACATACAGACCTCCAGTTGGACATTTAGTACAAATAATTAAGTACACCACCTTAGATGTAATGCAGCTGAAAGTACCTGGGATCTCGTAGTCCTGATCTGAGTTGGGGATCTTTATCTTGTCCGTGGTCATTATAAATGAACAGGTTTTACATTTTTTCTGGTTGCAAGGAAAGGTTCCTGCAGCTGTTGGGGAGGACAGGAAGCTTCTGACAATGATGCTTCTTAAATTTGGGGTCTGCCTAAAACACAGTAGTGGGAACTCTGGAAAAACGGATTGTAATCGGGCATCTTTTTGTAGTAAAGCTTGTAATTTCCATGCAGCTCCCCTTAGCACCTCCAGATTTGGATTGTAGGTGACCACTAGAAGCACCCGGTTATTTTCATCTTTAGCTTTGAAATATAGGAGGTGATTCCTTGATATTCTGGTGGCTCTTGTAATTTGGTTTTCAATTGTTCTTGGGTGTTAGCCCTGATTCAAAAAGGTCTTTCTTAGGCGACCAAGGTGTTTGTCTCTATCCATGGGGGTGGAACATATATGATTGTATCTGATGGCTTGGCTGTAGACAATGAAGTTTATGTGTTTTGGATGGAAATTGTCCCATTTAAGGTATGTTGTAAGGTCAATTGGCTTTCTGATACAGGGATGTCTCTATTTCATTGTTGTTGAGCTTAATGATGGTGTCCAAAAAGATAATTTCTGTGCTGGAGTAGTTGAGTGTTAAGTCGATGGTGGGATGAAATTGATTAAACTGTTCGCGGAACGTCTTTAGCTGTGGCTCAGACTCCGTCCAGATGATAACAATATCATCAAGGTAGCGGTAGTAGGCCAGAGGCCTGATGGGGCGTGAGGACAAAAAGTCACTTTCAAGCTTGTCCATGAAAAGATTTGCATACTGTGGAGCCATTTTCCTTCCCATAGCTGTGCCAGTCTCCTGTAGATATATCTTGTTGTCAAATTCTAAGTACGGTAATTGTTGGTGAGGATGAATTTTGTGAGTTTCTCCACAGAATCAGCATCATTCTTGGTGTTTTCCATGAAGACTTTGGAGGCAATTAATCCATCCTGGTGTGGGATATTAGAGTACAAAGATTCCACATCCATGGTGGCCAGGATGGTTCCTTCTGGAAGAGGACCTATTGCTGCTAGTTTAGTCAATAGGTCAGTTGTGTCCTGAATGAAGCTGGGTGTATCCTTTACCAGGGATTTAAGAACACCCTCTACCCATCCAGATACCTGCTCAGTAAGGGTGCCCACACATGAAATCATTGGCCTCCCTGGATTTCCAGATTTGTGGATTTTGAGAAGCATGTAGAATGTCCCCATTCTTCAGACCTTATGGGGGCATCGCAACACAGAACCAGACTATAAAGCATTCACACTCCTTATCTATTAACTGTTCCAATATTTGTGGCCACAACTGTTTATTACTCTCCCATAATGATAAATTTCTGCTTCATGTCACTTCTCTTATCTATTGCATTCTTTCTTTCTGTGTTGTGTTGTGCATAAATATGTGATTCATCGGATTTTGTATTAGTCAATGCCTGATTAGTCTCGAAAGCTTGCAATGTGTTACCATCTTTTCAAGTAGCCATTAAAAGGTATCAACCACTGAGGATGCTCAATTCTGAATATTTTTGTATCTACTGGCTAACATGGAACAAAAAGATATATATCCTTCCTGTATGTAAATACAAGCAGTGTTTCGGATGGATACCAGATATAAGATACCGTACTTGTAAAATCTCCACATTTTGAGTTTATGTATAATGTGCTATCTATTTATTATTAGTTAAGAAGAGTCATGATACTGGCTGACTGAGGCTATGTGCCCACGATGCGATTTTTAAGCGTTTTTGCCGCGATTTTCGGCGCGAAAACGTTTAAAAATCTTGTACATGACGCCCCCCATGCATTCCTATGGGATTCCGCACATGCTGTGCTAATGCTGCGCTTTTTTCCGCGGTGGAATCGCATCGCGGAAAAAATCGCAGCATGCTCATTCTTTCTGCGGAATCGCAAAGAATTGCCGCGATCCCGCACCCATAGGAATGCATGAGAATCGCTTAATTCCCGCATGTGGCTATGCTCACCATGCGGGAAGTTAAGCGTCTCATGTGCGGTTGGTACCCACGGTGTGGAGGAGAGGAGACTGTCCTCCAGGCCCTGGGTACCATACCCCTGTAAAAAAAAGAATAAAAAATAAAAAATCGGGGTATATTTACCTTCCGGCGTCCCGCGCTGCATTCCCGGCCTAAGCGTTCCCAGTAATGCCTTGCGGCAAGGCCCTGTGATGACGTGGTCTCGCGAGATCGCTATAGTAACGCGAGACCAACGTCATCACAGGTCTCGCAAGGCATCGCTGGGAACGCTGATGCCCGGGATGGCAGCGCGGGACGTCGGAAGGTAAATATACCCCGATTTTTTATTTTTTTATCATTTTTAACATTCTATCTTTTACTATTGATGCCGCATAGACAGCCTCAATAGTAAAAAGCTGCTCACACTTGTCAAACACTATGTTTGACGAGTGTGACCAACCTGTGAATCACTTTCCAAGCGATGCTTCAAATCCCTTGGAAAGTGCTTGAGAAAATCGCGGCAAAATCGCAGTGAAAAAAACGCGCGATTTCTGGGAAGGAGTCCGGTTTTCACTGTGCGTTTTAACACGCAACGTGGGCACATAGCCTAAATATTTATCAGTCTATTTGTACACAAACATGTGCTTAGCTTTCCATTGTTGTTCCACTAGATGGTGCTATAACTCCATTGATTTAGTGCTACTGTGCAGGACATAAATGATAAAAAATCAAGAGAAGCCTACAACCTATACAGGCAGCACACCAATAGCTGCTTGTCATTTGAAATTACTAAGATTTAATCCCTTCACCTCCTTGGGATTTTCCGGTTTTGCGTTTTCTTTTTTGCTCGCCTTCTTCCAAGCCATCACTTTTTTTATTATTGTTCCAGCAATATGACTGTAAGAGGGCTTGTTTTTTGTGGCACAAGTTGTACTTTTGAATAACACTATTGGTTTTACCAGATAATGTACTGGAAACCGGTAACAAAATTCCAAAAGCGTGGAAATTGCAAAAACATTTTTTACCATGTTCACTAAATGCTAAAGAGAGGCCTGGAGTCAGAACCAGAACCCTTATTGGAATTGCCCTAACTTCCATACTGTGATACTTGGGCGAGTAACGAGTAGTGGCGAGCACGTTCGCTCATCACCAGTCACCACCCCTGCCCCCATATACACTATGATGTTCACCACCGACCCCCATAAATAGTATGATGTTCTAAACAGCTCTCATGTATACTAAGATGATCCCCACAACACACCATACATTATAATGGCATATAAACAACACCCCAAACAGTATGATATTCCCCACATCCCCCTATCCAGTATGGTCCCCACAACCCCCAGTATGATGACCTCCACAGCCCCATAGACAGTATGTTCTCCACAGGTACTCATATATACTTCGCTGTCCCACATTCACAGCCCCTCATTTCATGACCCAAATGGACATCCCCTCATTTTATTGCCCCCGCACTGCCTCTCATTTCATGCACCCCTGCACAGCTCACAAGTATTTATATGTTTTTTGCACTTTTTATATTTTTCGGGGTGCAGTTGGGCCCAGATAGCTCTGTAAACTGTGGCCTCTGTTCACATAGGATGCATTTTAGTTAGCACTGGGCAGCCCGCCATAGGGCGTCATTAATAGGCTGTAAGCCAGATGCTCTGCCTCCTTTGTGTGTGAACAGTGCCGCATACAGATTATATTTGTTTGCACTGGTGTACCAAATGGCCAATCCCTGATTGTAGGATGGCTGTCTTATCGGTATTACTGCACCTGTGTAGCCACCATCTATATTTGGGTCTGCTGCATCGTGTTAGTACATTTGACTTGAGTCCTAAACATATAAGCATCTCTGCCTGTTTTGTGATGTTTCATTTCTTGATCCCTGCACAGCGCCTCATATTATTCATCCCATCTGCACAACCCCTCAGTTTATTGCCCCATCTGCACAGCCCATTTTTCCCCCATCTGCATAGCCACTCTTTTTATTTTTCCCATCTGCACAGATCCTCGTTTTACCCCCTCTTCACAGTCCCTCAGCTGATTCTCCCATCTGCACAGCACCTAATTTTATTCCCTTATCTGCACAGACCGTCAGTTTATTCCCCCATCTGCACAGCTCCTCACCTCATTTTATTCTCCCCCAT